>NC_025997.2:59445423-59498988 GCF_000442705.2 Elaeis guineensis
GCCAAATAAAGGGGCATCCCACATTTATTTTGGCATGGAGTTCCTTTCAAGAGAAGGACTCCACTTCCTCTTCCACATCCCTCATCCCAAGGCACTATCTGATGGTGTATAAAAAATAAGGAATGCATGGAACATGTAAGAGAACTAAGAGGAGTGGAAGAGAAGGACTCCTCTCCTTAACACCAAAAATAAATGTGATGCCAACAATTTTTATGTGTGTGGTTTTGATGTGGAGGAGGCTGATTCCATGTGGAACACTTTTATAAAATTAGATAAAACCAACTAATAAATTAGATGGTTCAAACCCAATCACATTAGGTTAAGGCAACAAGACTAGGTTAGCACAAACACCTTTGCAGTGAACCCATTGGGAACTTGGGTTAATTCATGTGCTAGCAATTTAATTAACCCATTAAATTTATAATAAATTTAAATTGATTGGATCAAGACCAAATTTTTATTATGTTATGATCCATTGGATTTCAAATCTAGTCAGTAGTGGATCCAAACTCTCGACGAAATCCTAATATGATTGGATTAGGTTAGCTCAAGAGTCCGAATCAACTAAGACTCTTCCTAATTAATTTTAAAATTAATTTTTTTTAATTATATCAAGTTCACAAGTCAAGATTGATATCTAGCAATGTGTCATGACTATCTAAAAGATTTAAAATTTGATAAAAATACTAAAATTATCCTTCCATGGTGAGTTACCATGCAATTCAATCCTTCGATCACACAACATCTCGAAAAGACTATGGGTATGAAAATATGTCAACCCCAAATATCTAACCATATGTATCTCGATCCAATGATAATGACTTGATTGATGAATGAGTAGAAATCATTTCTACTGTTTATCCTTACTCTGGTTAGAGACTCTCAGAGTCACCATCCTATGAGATCAAATAAAATATTCTCTCCTCCTACAAGGAGTGATCGATTCCTTATTGACCACTCATAACCTTCATGCATACTTCACCATACCAGAATATCCCACACACATCTCAAAATGGTGTGCTAGGAAATAAACCAAAGTAAGAGTCCATGCACACAAGGTACTATGGTGATCTCAAGTCAAATGATCACATGCATCACTCCCACCGAAGAATCATCTGTTGACATACTATAAGGCTCTATCAGATGTTCTTTTATAGGTCAATTCAGTAAACTCATTCTCTAATGAGCACTTACATCCTTGTATTAGTATCACCACATAAGTAATTATGTGATCAACCACCCTCTCTATCAAGCATACATAGAATGTACCAGTCTTACAGGAGTCATTGATCTCCGACTCGATGATCCAATGATTAAAAATATTTTAGATTGGGACTATCAAGATTTTAGGTCTCACTGGCATGATCTCATCATGGCCCTAAAATTATTGTCCTAATCTATGGAGTTTATCATAATCATATAAAAAAATGATACAGCAAATGATAAAATATAATACCTCATATAAATAAAATAACTAATATCAAGCAAATGAACAGAAAGATAATAAAAAAATATCCCATCACATCCCATGTGATTGATTTGTAGGATATTATTCTTTCAATCTCTCACTTGCACTAAAGCCAATCATCTCTATACTTGATGCTCGTGCAATCAAGATGGCGATTATACTGCTGCTGTGTATGGCTTAATGAACTGGTCTTATTATACTGTTTCTTTAATATTAGCTCATTTTATGATCATATCATGAATGAGATGAAAGTGCCTAGGATGTGCATGGATACTTAGTGAGAGGACACCCAACTTAATGATGAACCCTTCATCTGGCTACTTTCCTTAGCAATCTTTACTAACAGCATTTAACTGAAATAAATACAATACACCCAACTTAATGATGAACCCTTCATCTGGCTACTTTCCTTAACAATCTTTACTAACAGCATTTAACTGAAATAAATACAATATGCTGTTTGAAACTTTTTCAATTCACTGCTCCTCTAGTACTTCTCAAGTACTTCGAGAATACTTTTCACAGTTTTCAAAAGATCATATCATAGATCAGCCTGAAATCAATGATTATACACAAGACATAATTCACATCAGGCTTGATACATTGAATGTATAGGTAAGTAAACACCTTTACACCCATTCATGTTGGACCCTTTCGACATTAAATTCTATGTACCTAGATTGAGACAAACCTTGCATCCACTTACATCTATCTCTATAGATGTCAAATATATTGGATACTTAACCCAAATCCTTTTTTCATGAAAACTTCTGTGATAAGCAAGTTATTGACCGAGTGTAATATCAGGACTACCTTCCCAATATGTTGTATATCCCCACCTCTCTGGCATAGTCGTATGCCATAAAGTACTTGAACTGATTATATCATGATTGCCACAAGTAGATATCAGTTGTATCCAGGCTGTGAGCACTGGATTGCTGTGAAAACATCCTTAAGCTCTTAAGAAGAATGAGGACATATTCAGAGAAGGATCAAAGCTAGGAGTGGGAGGACAACTAATTCAAACTTTATGTCTGATATTGATGGTAGAATGTCTACATCATGGATGTGTTCCTATGTTAATATCTTGAAAAAATTTCAAATAATTGATCAATGGAAGCTGAGTATACTGTAAATGTGTAAGATATATTTTGATTGTAATGTTAGTTGTAGAATTAGTTGTCATATCATAAGATGTCGTGACACTATACTGCAAAGATAATGGCACCATTGACCTTGCTAAGGAGCCTAGGTCTCACCAGATATCCAAGCATATAGAACAGCAGAACACACGACTACCTCGAGTAAAAATATATAGAGGTGTAGAGAGTAAACTCCACATGTGATGTGGATGACCCACTGGTAAGACACTTGGCTAGCCTAAGACTATAGCCTGTCTTGTGAAGATAGGGCTTGGTACATGACAGATTGGCTTTAGTGCAAGTAGGAGATTGTTGGATGTATGCCCTAGAAGTCAATGTTGGCTGATACATTTTATATCTCTAGGATAAGATTTATACTTATTGGACAGTTATATTACCATTCATATCTATGTGTCCATGAATCATCCAAGGGATTAACAAGATGATGACACATATGCTCAAAGAGTTGAAAATTTGAGGCATATGTCATTAATGGTTGATTCCTAAATTGCTCCTGGTCATAAGATCATCATGGGAAAGGTGATTGATCTGGATAGACTAGTGCATAGATTGCTTCCTTCGAACAGATGGGTCTCGAGTCTGTAGTGTAGAGACACTGGTGCGAGAGTACAGATGGTTGTTAGAGAACAACTAGCACTGAGCGTGACCAACACGAGAAGTCACATGGATGCCTGCTCATTCGTTAGTGACTTTTTTGATGCTGCAGTTGTATGACTGGTCCATTAACTTGAGATGACACTATTGCTCATAGTGAGGCTGCTAGAGTTTGACTGACACATCAAAATGGATCTCAAAGAGCCCTTATAGTGGATGTTGGCGATAGTTGGTTCACTGTAGGAGTAGGGTGTGCATCAAGATGGGATCTATCAATCCTAGTAGAAGAAAATAATCCTATAGGATTTAAGAGACTGAGTCCTTAAGTCTATGGCCATAACAATGTGATTGATGGAAAAGAATTTTCATAGAATCACATATGGACTTAAGCTGATTGAATCTATCATATGATCGATGTTGAGGTTTGACGATTTATCCATGACTTGCCATCTAGTCGGAACTCATGATAGAAGAACTGAATTACATGTTAACTACACCTAGAGGTCATTTCAGTTCTACTGGGTTGCTATTACATACTGCTAGGTGTCACTAGTAGGTTGGGAGAGCTTACTAGGATTGTTCTGGATCGACATTTCTTATTGAGTTAGAGTAAAATTATTCTGATCCATTGAAAAGAGTTTCAATGATACGATGATAGAGATCATTGTATGTCTCACTACCAGATAGAATTAAATCTATGAGGTCACACAATAAAAAGATTAGGTCTGGAATAAGTAATTCAGCTTATGAAGTGTTAATTGGGTTTAGAGAATCCATTAGGTTCATGGTAACCTTGCTAGTATATGGTTGGACCCAATTCTTCTTTCTTTGGGATTATTTATTTGATAAGTTAATTCTAACTTAATTACCTACTAATAACCTACATGAATAAGACTCATGAGACTTCAATTATTGGATGTCTAAGATTTTGGATCACATAAATTAAGGTTGCAAGTCCCTTATGAATCTCCTTAATAGTTATTATGGGGTGCCACTTTGATTTAATCAATTTGGGCATGTCCATTAATTAGAGGGCCTTTGATTTTTATATAGGGTGTCTCTTGGGTGCAAAAGAGGGTATCTAATTATGGGTGCAAGGGCTCTAATAGTTGGCGCCTAATGGACTTCCTAATGTATGTTGGATAACTTAAGTTAATAGGAATCCTAATGTAAGTAGGACTTGTATTATGAGATTGGATAGGATTCAATCCTTATGCCTATTTAAAGGGACCTCCCCTAAGGTCCCTAGAGCATCAAATCCAGTAGCCCCTTACACCCAAAGGCTCTCCCCACGCCTTCTCTTCCTCTCCCTTTCTCTCCTCTTGGTGTTCTATACACTCTTTCCTTGGGATGCGCATCCCAAAGAGTTTCATGCCTAAAGGAGTTTGGGTGCCTCTTCCTTCTGATTTCTAACATCTGATAGCAGCATATAGTAAGAAGAAACTCTAGAGAAGAGGAGAAGAAGAAGATCAAGGGAAAAATCAAGTATTGATCGCGATCCAGGCTTTGTTCAGATTCAGTAGGCTAAATTTTGGAGAACCAAAATTCAGATTAAAGAGATGAAAGAAATATGCCCTATAAGTCAATCGACTTATGTATATAAGAGATTTTTTTAATCCTTCATACTTATATAAATGACATTTTATATTAATAAAAAGTATTTTTATCATGTGCTGCATCTTATATTTTTTTAATTAAGATTATGATGAACCCCATATATCAGGGCATTGATTTTAGGATTATGATGAGATCATACCTATGAGACCTAAAATCCTAAAATCCTGATCTAGAACATTCTTAGTTACAGGGATATTGAGTTGGAGATCGATGTTCCAGAAGAACTAGCACATCCATGTATGCTCGATAGAGAAGGTAGCTGATCTCATAAGCTACTTGTGTGAGATACTAATACAAAGGTATGGATGCTCATTAGAGAATGAGTTCACTAAATTGATCTGACATGAGAAACATCTTATGGAATCCTAATGTCAAAGATGTTTCTCTAGTGAGGGTTATGCATGTGGTCCTTAGACCTGAGACTACCATGGTACCTTGTGCATATGAAATATAGTTTTGATTTATACTTATTCATGACTTAGTCATGTACGGGTGTTCTGGATATGGTGGATTATGTATGGAGGTTATGAGTAGGTCAACATAGAATCGATCACCCTAGTAAAAGGGATCGCATCCTACTTGATCCGATGGAGAGATGATTCAAGAAGACTTTGATCAAAGCAGAATAAAAATTAAATTTTTTTTTTAATATTTTATTAATTAAATCATCATCTTATGATTGAGAGAAATATGAATATGAAATTGGTTTTGACTTGGTTTCATATCCATAATCATATTCGGGATGCTGGATGATCGAAAGATTGAATTCCATGATAACTCACTACTGAAGGATATGTTTGATATTTTCATCAAAAAATTCTACATCTTCTGGGTAGGCATGATACGTTGCTAGACATCAATCATGTCTTGTAGGTTTTTATGAATTAAAGAGTTCAATTCATAAGTCAATTAGAAAGGGTTCTAATTTGACAACTTGGATATGCATCGGTTTGATCTAATCGATTAAATGGACTCTAATCAATTTGGGTCAACATAAATCTAGACCTACTACTGGCTAGATATAAACCTAAAGGGTCACACACATCAAGAAATCAGTTAAAAATTTTATTTGATTTAATTATGGGATATTGGATCTAGATTGGGTGCCTAATTGACAAGCTAGCACTTGTTGGCTAACCCAAGCTTCTAACCTGATCTATTTGGGTTTGAAACCTTACCAATAAATCAACCAAAATTAAGTGAGACTTAATTTGGTTAGTCTCTATTTTAATAATCTTAATTGAAATTTTTTTCATAATTTTAACATTATTTATCAAGAGTCCCAAGTTGATAGGACTCTTGGTGTAAGGTGCCATATTGTTTGGCGCAAGAATTGTGCATGTACAAGAATTCCTGTTCCAAATAGATTTTAGTCCAAATTTCTATGCCATTTTAATCCTTATTTGATGAGATTCAATGTCTAATTTTATGGGATTTTAATAAGATTAAAATCTACGACTTATGGGGTGTGGAAATCAGGTCATGCATTTGGATTTTAGCGCATGAAGACTTGCTACGTGTGAGAGGATTAAAGCCCTTCTCATAGAAGGATCTAAACCCAATTTTTGATGCCAATTAACTTCTCTCCTTTATCTTGTTGCACACCATTTTTGAAGAATTTTAATGGATTGAAATGCCAAATTGTGTGGAGATAAAGTGGATAATGTTTGGCGCATGGGTATGGCACATGGCACTTAATTTTGGTGTGCAGATGGGCTAAGAGTCCTTCTGCATGTTAATCACCTTTTGGGATAAGGATTAGAGGGCCAAGATTTAATCCTCACCTTTGGTTGAGTGATTTGACTAAGTCAAAACATATTTGGAGGGCCAAGATGGGGTCTTGGTGGCGCCAATTCTAGAAGGCTGAAAACTTCTTCGTGACTTTTCACATATCAATTCTCTCCTAGGGTTTTAAATTAAATCTAAAGCCTTAATCAGATTATGGCATGGGATTTGGATAGCTTGGATTAGGTTTGACTTGGTCAAACAACTATAAGGAGTCTGGTTATTGAACAGAAGTCATACGATGCTTAAACATCGTATAGATTCATAAGCGTAAAACGATTTTTCTGATTAAAGGATGTATTTGACACATTAATAATCATATTCAAGACTTTTATGAATAGACATATTAGCATCTATTGTATGTTATAAATACCCCCCTTTTGGTCCAGATAAAAATCAATCAGAAGTCTGATAAATTTCTTCCTTCCCTTGTTAAGACAAGGTCTTCTTTAAGACAAGGTCTTAGACTTCAAGACAAGGAGTCTTCTTTAAGACAAGGTCTTAGACTTCAAGACAAGGAGTCTTCCATTAGGACAAGGGTTTAGGAAGATCCTTTTGAAAGGCTAAGAGAGGGGTTTAGGCCATTTAAGAGAGAATTGGTGAAGGAGTGCTGGAAATTGGTTCTAGCAAGGCAAGATAGTTCTCGGGAGAAAATTTGATAAGGCAAGATTCTATCGGAGCATTTCCTTGATCCTGATTTCATGTGGATCACCTGTTGGAGGGTGAACGTTTGGGCACCTTGTGAAAAAGAAAGGATACCGACTTCTTCCATTCTTCACCGACCTAAGGTTTCATATCTAAATCTCACTTATAGGAATATATGTTTGATTGAATACACCAGGGGAGATCCTAGGCTTTTGGTTTTCAGGTTTATTGGATTTCATAAAATTTTGAAATTCAGTCTTCCGTTGTGTGACTCAGAATCCAATAGTGGTATCTGAGCCTCCTTTGGTCGATTCAATCAGATGTGATATTTATTAATGATCAGATTTTGTTATTGATCATTCTATAAGGTTGCCTTGGCATAGTGGTGGATGGCCGCTATATGGGAGATGGTTGTCCTAGAATGATGAAGTAACAAATATTATGTTTGAACAAAATATTTTATGATTGATTGATCATATGCTATAGTCATGAGATGGTTATGAAGTACATATATGATATGTTAAATTGAACTCTAAGTAGCCTAGTATTCAAATAGTTATAATCTGATTATTTGAAGCATGTAGTTTATCATCTTTGTTATATGCTATATGTTTCTTTATTAGAATATGCTTGAGACCAGTCCAAGCCCTCATAAAAATTATATTAAGTTAGTAGTAATAACAACAATTAAGCTTGTCGATTCTTGAAATGATTAATACTTTGGTGTCTAGGAGTGTTTTCAAGTGCGGTGGTTATTTAATTAGTTCTGTTCGCTGGCCTGGCCAACTTTGTTGGTGTCTAGAAAAGCAATGGGGGACCCCACCAAACTTATTTTTACACTTTTTTGGCGAATTGTATTCATTCAAATCTTGAATTTGAATTGCTTAACGTTAAAAAATACTACTAAGGGGTCTTCTTTCATGCTGGGTCAATATTATATCAAAAACCATAGCAGGTTTGTTGTGTAACCACAAGACTTGCTGTAGGGACTGATATAATGTAGCCCTAGTGGATACAAGATGCTTACGGTAATTTTGGATATACTGTTTTGTTGTGTTACATAAGAATAGTTATATTCAATTTTGACTATATAGAAATAAAGGGTCATACTTAACTAGAATATTATAGTTTATTGTGCAACCATAAGACTATTAATATTTTAGAGGCTAGGATAGACTTGAGAATTGCATGAGTTATAATTGGAAAGAGTTTCCTACCTATGAACTCGTTAGGGTTTGTTGTATAACCACAAGGCTCTTACGAGGAATTAAGATCTCAACCCCACTTGGATAACTCTATAGTATCCCGTTCATCATAGTGAGGGCTATGGTGTTCCATAAAATAGTGGGAGACACAATTAGATGTAAGACATTGTTTAATTGTGCTTGTCATCGTAGGTCAGTCGCTTATGTTATGTTCTTTATTTATTGTAGATTAAAATGGCATCTTCATTATCACTGAGCATCTTGGATGCAAATAAGTTGATCGATTCAAATTATGTTGATGGTTGAGAAATTTAAAATTATGCTCAACAAGAGAAGATTTACATCTTGACATCCCAGACCAAGGCCGTTAAAAGATGATGCTACTGAGATGAAGTAGTCACATATAAGATGTGGCAAAATGATTTCCTTACTATCAAATGCATCATACTTGTCTCATGAATAATGATCTACAGAGGCAGCATGAGAGCATGGATATTCAACTATACTCTCAATAAAAGGAGTGTATGGAGAGCAGAGTTAAACTGCAGGTTATTAGATATTAAGCAATTATTCTGTGCCTCGAATGATAGAAGGATCATTTATACAAGATCATGTACTTAAGGTCATTGACTTGATCATCAGATTGGGTCAATTAGATTTGTGATGGATGGAGAGTTGAGTTAGAATTTGATCCGCAATCACTCTCAGAATTATTTTCTCAATTTGTAGTCAATTTTCATATGAACAAATTGGAGTGCTTCATTGCTGAGCTATTGAATATGCTCAAATAGTAGAAAGCCATATTAAAAAGGATAGGGTCCAATTTTTTCTTATGGGTAAGATCTCTAAGAAGAAATCAGGCATGAAGGGTTTAAAAAAGGAAGCTGAACCCTAAAGGTGGTGTCATGAAAAGGAAGAAGGGAAAGAAAGCTTTTGAGAAGGATACCTACTTTCATTGTGGTAAGGCAGGACACTAGAAAAAAAATTGTAAGATTTACTATTGCATCTGTAAAGACTGGTGCAAGCAATACACCAAAAGGTATGTATGAGATATATACAATTCTGTCATTAAGTTCTCCTAATTCAGACTCTTGGGTATTGGATACCGCTTGTGGTTCTCATGTATGTAAGTCATTATAAGGAGTTGCAGAATCTAGGTTTTGAAGAAGGATGACTTCAAGCTCTACAAGCACTGGAGGAGAGTGTTGGGAAATGTGTCCCAAAAAGCCAATCGTCAAGCTGTTGATAGTTGAGCAACCAAGTATTGTAATTGATTTGTAATAAATAAAATATATTTTTGGTATTTTCATCATAAGTTTTTATCTTCTAATAACTCCATTGTTATGATGAAGTCTTTAACTATTTAAGTTCAATAAAAAGAGGATTTATCATTAGTCCTTAAAATTATTCATGACAAATGATAGGCTGTTAATAAGGATGACAGTTTCTATCGAGATAGGTGCTGTAGGCCATATGGGTTGGTTGTCCTCTTAACCAAGAGTGTGGAGACACTGGTATGGCATACAGGTGAGATGTAAGGATACATCATCATTGAACATGATTAATTTCAGAGCATTTACTGTCGAGAATGTCTCTGATGGGATATAGGTATAGGTGTTCCTTAGATCTGAGATTGCCTCAGTGACTTGCATGCAACTCACTGTGCTTTGGTACTAGACTAACTAAATATCTAATTCAGTGATGGAAGGCTTCTGAGCACAGTCAAGTACTTGTAAAGTTAGAGTGTGATCGAGATGGGATTGACCACTCTAAGAGTTGGAGAAGAATAAGTCGTTGTATTTCAATTTAGCAAAATCTTGGCCAGGGTAATCTATTAGATGGATTTAATATTTTGAAATACAATGTGGACAACCTGATTCGAGTTGACAGTTGAATGCTGAGGTATCCTATGATCATTTTGGTTAAAGAGATGAATTATATGAAAACTATATCCGCATGGGCTCTAAGGATCTTATTCTACACATTTGACCTATCCGACCGTCGGGTACCATTGCTAGATGGTCACTTCGATTGGTATAGAAATTTATTCCTATACTACCAGCTTAAGTTTGAACCTATGAGATCACACACATTAGAGTTCATAATCTGATTGGATGGTTGATCAACGATTAAGAATCGTTCTAGGGTTAAACGATCAATACGATTGACATTTAACCTAGCGCAAGTGTTGCAGGAGGATCGATTAGCAATTTGATTGCTAATTGGCTTAATTTGATTAAGTCAAGGAGCTGAGATTAAGTTTAATTGAATATATTTAATTAAATTTAGTCTGGCTTGATTGGATCAAGTTCAATTGATATATTGGATAAGCCAAGTGCAAGAAAAAACTAGTCCTAGTTCAATAGGATTTGGGTCAACCTAATTTCTAATTTGATTAGAAAATTAAAATAGATTTAAATCTAATTTAATTGATTAAATTAAGTTTTTAATTAGGTTAAGATCTATTTTAATTAGATTGATCTAATTTTAGTTTGATTTGGTTTGAGAAACCAAATTAAAACAAGTCATAAGATAGAATCCTAGTAAGACTAGGATTCTACCTTGCGCCACATAAGCCCCCCACGCCCTCTCTCTTATTCCACACCAATCCCTCTTATTTTGTGTGACAAAAATCCTCTCCCTAGGTCTTCACCATGCCCAAAAGGTTTTCTCTCTTCTTTCTTACATGGAAGATGGTTGTGAGATCAAATCAAAGTAGAAATAAGTTTGGATTTCAAATTCTATGAGATAGAGTTTTAGAAATTCAAAACTCTTTCATTTTTGCATCAATTTTTTCCAAATTTTTTTCTAAATTTTTATGGCTTTTATGGCACTTGATATATGCCCTTTGCTATTGGTCCACACACAAAAAGAAGGAGGGGCGCCCAGAGTTGGGCGCCCCTTATCTTGCCATGTTTGGATAAACCTTGACTAGGTATTTGACCTAGACAGAGACTCTATCATATCTCTCTATATAGAATAAATTTTATCATAAAATTTTGTAAAAAATAGATCAAGGAGAGATCTTTGGGTGTCCAAAACTAGAGAGAAATAAGATTAGGGCATGGAGATATAATAGACACAAGATAGGGTGTCTAGAGAGAGAAAAAGAGAAAAAGAAGAGGGTCTTCTTCTAGGGTTGTTGTGTTCATCTCTTTCCTTCTCCATCTTGAGTTTCCTAAGAGTGTTTCAAATTTGAAACTCTTCTCCTACTTCTCATCTTTGGAAGAGTCCAAATCAAGAAGGAGGCACCTGATCAACCATCGAAAGAAGGATCAGCGCAGTATAGCATACTATGCTGATTTCTTGAGTAGGACTTCTGATCGAGATTCGTGGGCTCGTGTAGATGACCCTAGAGGCCAGATGCATGTGTAGCTCGCAACATCATCCTCAAGCTCAAATCAGTAAGTTTAGAACGTCTAACTTGTAAGGTAATAGATCTGATCTATTGTTTATTAGATACATTAGATATAGCATAGAAACATGTTGATATGATCAACATGTAGTTCATTCTCTATATATTTTAATTTTTGATTTAATACTATGTAATAATCATGTAATAAGATCTTAGATCTAGAGATTCTCTAGTTTTAAAAATAAATTTGATTTATTTTAGTCTTCCGCTGCATGATCTTGAAAAAGTTTCAAGATCTAACCCTGAAATCCTAGATCTTCTTTCTTCAATTGGTATCAGAGCCAAGTTATTTATTATATGATTATTTATACATACTTAGATTATTTCTTAGATTAGATCTAATTTATAATCTAATTATTAAATCTGAAATAAAATTTTTTAGATCAATCACGAACTGCAAGGTTGTCCTGCTGTAAGGTTTACCCCTTATAGTGTAAAGATTGTCCTAGTTCGTATAGATCTATCTTTAATCATAAATTTATTAGATATTATCTAGATTAAATTTATGATTTATTAGATTTAAAAGATATTTAAATCTAAATAAAATCTCTTCATTATATAACTTGTGCAAAGAACCATCATATTTTTGTCTAAAAAATTTATGCAGTTTAAAGTTGAAATTGTTTCAATTACATGAACCTGTTTAGATTAGATCTAAAGTAGTTTCATATTTATTTCATTTGCATCTTGATTATGAATCAAACATGCAACTTGGTTGGTGCAACCATGTTGTAAAATTATTTTATAAATATGAAAATTATTTTTTAAAAGTCGAACCCCAACCCTCAGCCCAAAACTTAATTGAGAATTAAGAAGTTATTTTGATTAGGTTCTAGGATTGTGAATTGAAGAACCTAAGACACAAACCATAACACATTGGATTAATGGTTAGTGGGAATTAGGTCCATTAATTGGGTTAGACCTAAGGTTAGATTAAAGATGGACTTAATTAGAGAATTGACGAAAACTAATCAATTGTTGTCTTAGATTAGGTCAAGATTCTCTAGATCAATTACAATAGTTGTAGTTGGTCAATTCCATGTCTTTAACGAGAACCAAATGGACTTGATTCTAGGCTAAGCGGTCTAGCATGAAATGTTAGGTTGATCAATCGAAATTAATTAAACTAGTTGGTGTTTAAGGTAAACCAGATCGATGGTTTTTAATTGGGAGCCCCGCTTACCTGGCCATTTCTGATGGTGTCTAAGGCAAGCTTTGGCAGACCTCCCACCAATCGAACTTATTTGGACTCTTGGTAAATTATATTTTGATTGGATCTCTTGACTATTCGAGCTGACCCATGTCAGCTAGGTAAATCAGTGTGACTGATTTAGGTGCTCCTAGACCAGCCCTTTTAATGGTCTCCCTTAAGCTGACTTGATGAAGCCAGTTGGAGGATCATGATAAGCTGGTTCATCTGACCTCATCCTCTAAATCAATTAAATTTCTCTAAAATTATTAGGTCCTTAAAATAAAATAGTTATGGTGATAACTAGATCATAAGCCTCCCATTAAGTGGATGATAATGGGTCCATCAGTTGGATAATCATTAGAGGCCCAAAGGCTTGGTGCTTATCGACTGATGGAATTATCATTCATAATATGATTTCTTGACTATATCTTTCTAAATGGTGGTTAGGTTAGCCAACCAAAGTTGGGCCTAATTATTCATCATTGGCTAGATGGGCCAAGTAATGAGTCATGTTAATGGTTGGACCTAACTGATCCTTTCAGTGGAGGCCAAAGCCTACTGATTAGGGAACTGGTAGAAAATTAAAATTACTAAAAATTATTTTAGAGAATAATTGGTTATGAATCTACCCTTAGATGTACATGGGGATAGCCAACCAAAGTTGAGCTTGTGTGTAGTCTAAGTGGATTCTAGTAATCCATTAAGGAATTAGGTAATTCCTCAATTGAGGTAGAGACTACCAATTAGAATAAAATAATGAGAAAAATCTTTTGATTAAAGTCCAAATCTTTAGGTTTAACGAATCAATTACTAATTAGGTTATGATTTTTTTGTACAGATATGGCCACTTTCCTATCGCTTCGATCATTGTTGGACAATGATAAGTTGGTGGGACCCAACTTCAGTAGCTGGTACAAAAAGTTTGAAGATAGTTCTCGAGCATGAACGGATCCTATATGTGATAACGGATTCTGCACCTAAGGAGCTAGCTGCCAATGTACAGGAATAGTTAGAGATACTTATCAGAAGTGGCTCAGTGACGACTACGGTTGCGCTGCATCATGTTGGCTGCCAGAGGATGAGTTCAGTCGCAAATTGAGATGGCTCAGCCAAAGGACATGTTTCAAGTGTTGGCGGTGCCTTTGGCACACTCGATGATGTGAGAGGCACAAGACTAGTTGTGCCATCTTCAACACCAAAATACGGATGGTGCCTCTGTCACTGATCATGTATTGTACATGATCGAGCTGATGGAGTGATTTGAGCAGCTGACTTTTTCTTGCATGAGCAGCTTGGGAAAGATTGCAATACTGAACTCACTGCCCAAGTCTTATCTCCTATTCCTCACTATTATAGAATGAACAAAGCCTGAAGAAACTACTACGGGTTACTGGGGTTGCTTCAAAACTTTGAGAAGGATCACCAACTCCACAGGAGTCGGTGAACTTAGTGGAAGGTTCATTTTCTGGTTCTCGACCCTTTAAGAAAGGAAAGAAGAATAAAAAGAAGAAAGTGAAAGAAGTGCAAGTTCAGTGTGGGACATCTGTGCAAGGCGACCAAAAGTTTTTATGTTATCGAAGCCTGATTAACGTAGTTTATTCTACTGGCAAGCACCCTAGATTAGATAGTGTGTCAGATATCTACTTATGGCACTGTAGGCTAGGTCATATAAACAAGAACAGAATAAACAGGTTGACTCAAGAGGAATCCTCGAAGTCAGTGATTGTGAATCACTTCCAACCTGTGAGTCCTGTCTTCTTGGTAAAATGACCAAGTCACCTTTTACTGGAAAAGGTGAGAGAGCTACTGAGCTCTTGGGCCTAGTACATACTGATGTATGCGGGCCCATGAGCACCAGTGCTAGAGGTGGATATTTCTACTTCATAACTTTCACGGATGACCTATCCCGATATGGATATGTCTATAAGTCGGATTCATTTGAAATGTTCAAACGATTCGAAGTGAAGTAGAAAAAAACTGGGAAGAGTATTAAAACTCTTCGATCTGATCGAGGAGGAGAATACCTTTCTAGTGAGTTTCTCACATATCTAGGAGAGAATGGGATTCTCTCCCAATGGACTCCTCCAGGAACACCACAGCATAATGGTGTGTCTGAAAGGAGGAATCGGACTCTGTTAGACATGGTCCGATCCATGATGGGTTTTGCTAGCTTGCCGATATCCTTCTGGGGATATGCACTCGAATCGGCCTGTTATCTGTTAAATAGGGTTCCAAGTAAGTCTGTAATTAAGACTCCATATGAGATATGGAGGACGTAAGCCAGCACTTTCACACCTTAGGGTCTGGGGGTGCCCGGCCTATGTCAAACGATTAGTCACAGACAAACTTGGACCTAGGTCTGACAAATGCTCATTCATAGGGTACCCCAAAGAGACAAAAGGATATTTTTTCTACCATGCTGATGAACAAAAGGTGTTCGTCAGCCTTAAGGCAATCTTTTTAGAAAAGGAGTTCCTTGGTGAAGGAACCGTTGCCTCTAAGGTTGAACTTGATGAAGTTCAACAGGTAGAAGGACCGACACCAATAGCTGAACCTGAGTCGGATATGATTAGATCAGATCCGGAGCCCAATGTACCTGCACCATTAAGGCGATCCGGTAGAGTACCGCGTCAGCCGGACAGATACTACGGTTTCTTGGTCCGGGACGGTGATCCCATCGAACTTGATGAGAATAATGAGGATCCGATCACCTATATGGATGCAATGCAGAGACCTGATTCGAGAAATGGCTTGAAGCCATGAAATCCGAAATGGAGTCCATGAAGGTCAACGATGTATGGACATTGGTTGACCCACCTGAAGGGGTTAAACCCATTGGGTGTAAATGGGTCTTCAAAAGGAAGAGGGGCGCAGACGGAAAGGTGGAGACCTATAAAGCCCGTCTGGTTGCCAAGGGGTATCGTCAACGTTATGGTATTGACTATGACGAGACATTTTCCCTGTGGCAATGCTCAAATCATTCGGATAATGCTTGCAATAGCTGCCCATCTGGATTATGAGATCTGGCAGATGGATGTAAAGACAGCTTTCCTGAATGGAGAGCTGACGAAGAGGTGTATATGATACAACCTGAGGGGTTTACATCCACAGATGAGTCCAAGGTGTGCAAGCTTCAGAGATCCATTTATGGATTGAAGCAAGCTTCTCGGAGTTGGAACATGCATTTTGATAAGGTGATCAAAACGTATGGCTTCATTAAGAATGGAGAAGAGCCCTGCATCTATAAATGGGCAAATGGTCCAGTTGTGGTATTCCTTGTCTTGTACGTGGATGACATTCTCTTAATCGGAATGACATCCCCGCACTACAGGGAATAAAAGTTTGGTTGTCATCACAGTTCTCCATGAAGGACTTGGGTGAAGCATCCTACATCCTAGGGATGAAGATCTATAGGGATAGATCTAAAAGGATGCTTGGGTTATCCCAGTCCATGTACATAGACACTGTGCTGAAGAGGTTCAGCATGGAGAATTCCAAGAAGGGCTATCTACCGATAGGCCAAGGAATTTCTCTCTCTAAGAAGGATTGTCTGACAACTCCTGAGAGAGAGAGTATATGAACAAAGTCCCATATGCTTCATCGTGGGATCTATCATGTATGTGATGACATGTACAAGACAAATGTGGCATACTCACTAGGAGTAGTGAGTAGATACCAATCGGATGCTGGAGAAAATCACTGAAAAGTGGTTTAAAACCATCCTTAAGTATTTTGAGAATACTAAGGACCAATGGTTGGTTTATATGGAGTCAGATCTGAAACTTGTGGGTTCACAGACTCCAGCTTCAATCTGACCATGATGAAATAGAAAGCATATCGGGTTATATCTTTACTCTGAATGGTGGAGCCATCTGCTGGAAGAGTTTCAAGAGCATACTTGGCAGACTCTGTTTGTGAAGGTAGTACATCGCAGCATCGGATGCCGTGAAGAAGCTGTGTGGTGAGAAAATTCATCACGAGCTCGGAGTAGCATCCTCCCTCGATGGTCCGATCCTGCTCTAGTGACAGCACTAGTGCCATAGCTCAGCGAAGGAACCCAAAGCACATCAGCGGATGAAGCACAATTTGCGCGCTTCCATCTGATCGGGAGATCATGGATCGAGGTGACGTGACCTTCAGAAGATCGATGGAAAGAGAACCTGGCCGACCCCTTCACTAAAGCCCGACGATAAAGGAGTTCGACAACCACAAGTCGAAGATGGGTATTAGATACTGTGCCGAGTAGATTTAGGACAAGTGGAAGTTGTTGAAAAATATGTCCAAAAAGTTAATCGTCAAGCTATTGATGGTTGAGAAACCAAGTATTGTAATTGATTTATTAATAAATAAAATATATTTAGTATTTTATCATAAGTTTTCATCTTCTAATGAACTCCGTTTTATGATAAGTTCGTAGGACTATTTAGATTCGATAAAGAGAGGATTTATCGATTAGTCCTTAAAATTTGACGACCAATGATAGGCTGTTAATAAGGACACAGCTTCTATCGAGCATAGATCGCTGTAGGCCATATGGGTTGGTTGTCCTCTTAATCAAGAGTGTGGAGATATTGGTATGGAATACAGGTGAGATGTAAGGGTATTCTTCTAGAGAGAAAAATGTGAAGAAGAAGAGGGTCTTCTTCTAGAGTTTTTGTTTTCATATCTTTCCTCCCTCCATCTTGAGTTTCCTGAGAGTATCTCAGATCTGAAACTCCTCCTTCTACTTTTCATCTTGGAAGAGTCCAAATCAAGAAGAAGGAGGCACCTGATCAACCATCAAAGAAGGATCAGCGCAGTACTAGCATACTGTGCTGATTTCCTGAAGCAGGACTTCTGATCGAGATTCGTGGGCTCGTGTGGATGACTCCTAGAGGCCGGATGCGTGTGTGGCTTGCAACATCATCCTCAAGCCCAGATCAACAAGGTTAGAACGTCTAACTTGCAAGGTAATAGATCTGATCTATTGTTTGATACATACATTAGATGTAGTATAGAAACATGTTGATATGATCAACATGTGGTTCATGTTATATTTATATATTTTAATTTTTAATTTAATGCTATGTAATAATCATGTAATAGGATCTTAGATCTAGGGATTCTCTGGTTTTAGAAAATAAATTTTGATTTATTTTAGTCTTCCGCTGTATGATCTTGAAAAAGTTTCAAGATCTAACCCTGAAACCCTAGATCTGGTTCCTACAGAAAGTTCATTCAAGCAGAAGCCGTGGGACTTATATGTTGAAGTTACCCTCTGGAAAGATCTTAGAGTTGGAGAATTATTATTATATGCCTAAGATCATTAGAAATATTATTTTGTATCAGTTATTACAATGAGGTTTTGAAATAAATGGAAAGGGCACTAGATGCTCTATTTCTTTTTCTAATGAGCATATCTGTGATGGCATTGTTAATAATGATCTTCTGATTCTTTCTCTTAATGATAATATTTTTCATGTTGATAAAAATAAGAAACGTAAGAGAGAATACATAAATAATACTTTTATTTCTGACTTGGTCACATTAGTGAGACAAGAATTAACAAGTTATACAAAGAAAATTCTTTGAACCTTATGATTATGAATCATTAGGACTTGTGAATCTTGTCTTATGAAAAAAATGACTAAAACTCCATTTAGTGGATATGAGAAAGGGCAAATGAGTTATTAGGACTTGTACATACAGATGTATGTGGTCCTATGACAACTGAACCTAAAAGAGGATACTCTTATTTTATAACATTCACTGATGATTTATCAGATTCGGATATGTGTATCTTATGAAATACAAATTGAAGCTTTTGATAAATTTAAAGAGTATCAAAGTATGGTTGAGAAACAAACTGAAAAGTATATTAAAATCTTCGATCAGATCGAGGAGGAGAATATCTTTCTGGTGAATTCTTGAACCATCTTAAGGAAAAAAGAAATTCTCTCTGAATGGACCCTCCTTATACACCACAGTTGAATGGTGTAGCTGAAAGGAGAAATCACACTTTATTAGATATGGTGGTCCATGATGTGTCTTACAGATTTACCTATTTTTTTCTGGGGTATGCCCTAGAAACTGCCATATATATTTTAAATAGGTACCTTCAAAATCTGTGCCTAGCACTCCATATGAGTTATGGAGAGGTAAGAACCAATCTTAAGTATCTTAAGATATGGGTTGTCCAGCATATGTCAAAAAAATTTTGAACATAAGCTAAGTGCTAGGTAGATAAATGTCTATTTGTAGGATATCCTAAAGAGAGTATGGGATACCTCTTTTACCATCCTACTGAACAAAAGATATTTATCAGTAGACATGCTACTTTCATGAAAAAAATTTATCCTAGAAAGAAGCGTGGGAGAAATATTGAACTTGAAGAAGTTCAAAGTGAAGTACAAAATATTTCTCAACCAGAAGTACCTATTGATAAGGTACAACCACAAGTTACACCTCTCCGTAGGTCAGATAGAGTGCGAAATGCACCTTTAAGGTATGGATTTGTTATTGAGAATAATGAAGCCCACATCATAGAAAATGATGAACCTCTGACCTATATGGAAGCTGTCATGAGTAGGGACTCAGACAAATGGCTAGAGGCTATGAAATTCAAAATAGATTCTATGTACACCAACCAAGTATGGACTTTGGTTGATCCACCAGAGGGTGTTACCCTATCGGTGTAAATGGGTCTATAAGAAAAAGATTGGAGCAGATGGCCAAGTAGAAATCTACAAAGCCAGATTGGTGGCTAAGGATTTCAGGAAAAAATAGGGCATCGATTATGATGAAACTTTTTACCTTTGCCATGCTCAAATCAATTCAGATTATGCTTGCTATAGCTGCATACCATGATTATGAAATCTGACAAATGGACATAAAGACGTATTTCTTAATGGTTATCTTGAGGAAGAGGTCTATATGTCCCAACCAGAAGGATTTGTCTCAAGTGGGAGACCAAATCAAGTATGTAAGCTTAAGAAATCTATTTATGGACTAAAGCAGGTCTCGAGGAGCTGGAACATCCATTTTGATGTAACAGTCAGAGAATATGGCTTCATAAAAATATGGATGAACCTTGTGTATATAAGAAGACTAGTGGGAGAGCCATTCTTCTTAGTTTTGTATGTGGATGACATACTTCTCATTGAGAATGATATCCCAATGTTACAATCGGTCAAGTTATGGCTATCATCTAAGTTTTTCATGAAAGACTTGGGTGAAGCATCCTTTATACTTGGTATAAAGATCTATAGGATAGATCTAAAAGGATGCTAGATTTATCCAGTCAAGTACATAGACCTTGTGCTGAAAAGGTTCAGCATGGATGGGAGTAAGAGAGGTTACTTACCATGAGTCAAGGCATACATCTCTCTAAGAAAATATCTCCTAAGACACCTGAAGAGAGGAAAAGAATGAGTTCTGTTCCCTATGCTTCGGCAGTAGGATCAATAATGTATGCAATGCTATGTACCAGGCCTGATGTTGCATGTGCCTTAGGCATTGCTAGTCATTTTCAGGCTGATCCAGGAGAGGATCATTGAAAGGCAGTGAAGAATATTCTTAAGTATTTGAGAAGAACTAAATATTTTTCTAGTTTATGGGGATCTGATCTAAAACTGAGAGGGTATTCTGATTCTAGTTTTCAGTCAGACCCTGATGATAGCAAATACTTAGGATATATTTTTACTCTGAATGGTAGAGCAGTGAGCTAGAAGATTCTAAGCAGCAGACTATAGCTGACTCAACCACTGAGGCAGAATACATTGCTGCAAGTGAAGCCGTCAAGGAAGCTTCTGGATGAAGAAGTTCATCACCGAATTGGGTGTTGTTTCTGAGATTGAGAGTCCAGTACCACTTTACTATGACAATACTGGAGCTGTTGCTCAAGCAAAGGAACCAAGGTCTCATCATAAATCCAAGCACATTCTAAGGCGCTTCCACCTCATTCGTGAGATTGTCGAAAGACAAGATGTAGTCATTGAATGAGT
The DNA here is from genome assembly GCF_000442705.2 of Elaeis guineensis. Classification (NCBI taxonomy): domain Eukaryota; kingdom Viridiplantae; phylum Streptophyta; class Magnoliopsida; order Arecales; family Arecaceae; genus Elaeis; species Elaeis guineensis. The sequence continues at coordinate 59,466,490 of NC_025997.2, forward strand.
AGATACAAAGAACAACATAGCAGACCCGTTCACTAAGGCTCTACCACAGCAGCAGTTCATTCGTCACCTCGATTGTATGGGGTTAAAATATAAGAGCGATTGGCTTTAGTGCAAAGGGAGATTGAAAGAATATCCTACAAGTCAATCGACTTATGTATATAAGAGATTTTTTTTAATCTTTCAGACTTATGTAAATGATATTTTATATTAATAAAAGATATTTTTTTCATCATGTGCTATATCTTATATTTTTTAATTAAGATTATGATGAACCCATAGATCAGGTATGTTTTAGGGTTATGATGAGATCATACCTATGAGACCAAAATCCTAAAATCCTGATCTAGAACATTCTAGTTACAGGGACATTGAGTGGATCGATGTTTCAAAGAACTAGCACATCCTATGTATGCTCGGTAGAGAGGATAGCTGATCTCATAAGCTACTTGTGTGAGACACTAATATAAAGATGTGGGTCTCATTAGAGAATGAGTTCACTGAATTGATCCGATATGAGAAACATCTTATGAATCTAATGTCAAAAGATTTCTCTAGTGGGGATTGTGCATGTGGTCCTTAGACCTGAGACCATCATGGTACCTTGTGCATATGAAACTATAGTTTTGGTTCATACTCATTCATGACTTAGTCATATATGGAGTGTTCTGGATATGGTGGATTATGTATGGAGGTTATGAGTAGGTCAACATGGAATCGATCACTCCTAGTAAAAAGAGATCATCCTACTTGTTCGATCGAGAGATGATTCAAGAAGACTTTGATCAAAGCAGAATAAAAATTAGAAAGTTTTAATATTTTATTAATTGAATCATCATCTTATGATCGAGAGAAAAATGAATAAAATTGATTTTGGACTTGGTTCTATCCATAATCATATTCGGGGATGCTGGATGATCGAAGGATTAATTAAATAATAACTCACCATTGAAGGTATTTTTAATATTTTCATCAAAAATTTATATCTTCTAGGTAGGTATGATATATTCTAGACGTCAATCATGTCTTATAGGTTTTTATAAATTAAAGAGTTCAATTCATGAGTCAATTAGGAAGGATTCTAATTTGACAACTTGGATATGCATCGGTTTGATTAATTCGATTAGATGGACTCTAATCAATTTGGGTCAACATAAATTCAGACCTACTGCTCATTAGATGTGGAACTAAAGGGTCAATACATCAAAAATTATCAAGGATTTTATTTGATTTAATTATGGAATATTGGATACGGATTGGGTGCTAATTGACAAGCTAGCACTTATTGGCTAACCCAAGCTCTTAACCTAATCTATTTGGGTTTGAAACCTTTGCAATAAATCAACAAAAATTAAGTGAACTTAATTTGGTTAGTGCATATTTTAATCAGCCTTATTTGGATTTTTTCATGATTTTAACATCATTTATCAAGAGTCCCAAGTTGGTAGGACTCTTGGTGTAAGGTGCCACATTGTTTGGTGTAAGAATTATGTATGTAATAGATTTTAGTCTGAATTTCTATGCCATTTTAATCCTTATTTGATGAGGTTCAATGCCTAATTTTATGGATTTTAATAAGATTAAAATCTATGGCTTATGGGGTGGAAATAGTCATGCGTTTGGGTTTTAGCGCATGAAGACTTGTTACGTGTGAGAGGATTAGAGTCCTTCTATGGAAGGATCTAATCTCAATTTTTAATACCAATTAACTTCTCTCTTTATCTTGTTGCATGCCATTTTTGAAGAATTTTAATGGGATTGAAATACCAAATTGGCATGGAGATAAAGTGGATAATGTTTGGCGCATGGGTATGGTGCATGACACTTAATTTTGGCGTGCAGATGGGCTAAGAGTCCTTCTGCACATTAATCACCTTTTTGGGATAAGATTAGAGGGCAAGATTTAATCCTCACCTTTGGTTGAGTGATTTGACTAAGTCAAAATATATTTGGAGGGCCAAGATGGGGTCTTGGTGGAGCCAATTCTAGAAGGCTGAAACTTCTTTGTGACTTTTCACGTATCAATTCTCTCCCAGGGTTTTAAATTAAATCCAAGGCTTAATCAGATTATGGCATGGGATTTGGATGGCTTGGATCAGGTTTGATCTGGTCAAAAACTATAAGGAGTCTGGTTATTGAAAAGAAGTCATACGATGCTTAAATGTCATATGGATTCATAATGCATAACAATGGTCTTTCTGATTAAAGGACGTATTTGATACGTTAATAACCAGATTCAAAGTTTTTACGAATAGACATATTAGTGTCTATTCATACGTTATAAATATCCCTCTTTTGGTCTGGATAAAAATCAATCAGAAGTCTGATAAAGTTTCTTCTTCCCTTGTTAAGACAAGGTCTTGTAGTTTTAAGACAAGGGGTCTTCTTTAAGACAAGGTCTTAGACTTCAAGACAAGGAGTCTTCCATTAGGACAAGGGTTTAAAGATCCTTTTGAAAGGCTAAGAGAGGGTTTAGGCCATTTAAGAGAGAATTGGTGAAAGTTGGGAATTGGTCCTAGCAAGGCAAGATAGTTCTCAGGAGGAGAATTTGATAAGGCAAGATTTTGCCAGAGCATTTTCTTGATCCTGATTTCGTGTGGATCACCTATTGGAGAGCGAACGTTTGGGTGCCTCATAGAAAAGAAAGGATGCTGACTTCTTCCATTCTTCACTGACCTAAGGTTTTATATCTAAACCTCACTTATAGGCATATATGTTTGATTGAATACACTAGGGGAGATCCTAGGCTTTTGGGTTTCGGGTTTATTGGATATCATAAAATTTTGAAATTTAGTCTTCCATTATGTGATCTAAAATCTAATAAGAGGACTATTTCATACTGATCCCGAGGAGATACTCATAGAGACTGGATACTTATGCGGCTAAGAGAGAGCCTCTTCTCTTCCAGATCTAATTTTGAAGAAAGAAATTGCGAAACAGGTATGTGATTTGATCACAATCTGAATTTCAGTATATATCAATTTTAGCATATAAAATAGATCATGTGATTTTATATTTTTACGCATACAAAATTAAGATTAAAATTATTTTAATCATATTCTCTGCTGTGATATTTGGAAAACAAAGGTTTTGAAACACATATGTATGCATCAAACTCCAAAATCTAACAAGACTTGGATGAAGCATCCTATGTACTTGGTATAAAGATTTTTAGGGATAGATCAAAAAAGATGCTAGGCTTGTGCCAGTCTAGGTACATTGATCTTGTGTTGAAGAGGTTCAACATGGAGGGAAGCAAAAGAGGTTACTTGCCCATAGGTCATGGCATACAACTCTCTAAGGAGATGGCCCCTAAGATATTGGAAGAGAGAAATAGAATGAGTTCTATTCCTCATGCTTCGGCTGTAGGATCGATTATGTATGCTATATTATGTACCAGGCCTGATGTGGCTTATGCCTTGGGTATTTTTAAGCAGATTTCAGATTGATCCCGGAGAGGATCATTGGAAAGTTGTAAAAGATATACTCAAATACTTGAGAAGGACTAGAGATATTTTTCTGATATACGGTGGATCTGATTTAAAACTAGAAGGTTATATAGATTCTAGTTTTCAATCTGATCTAGATGATAGCAAATTTATATCTTGGTATATATTCACTCTGTATGGTGATGTAGTAAGTTGAAAAAATTTCAAACAGCAAACTGTTGCTGACTCGATCACTGAGGTTGAGTATATTGTTGCAAGTGAGGCTACTAAGGAGGCCATCTGGATGAAGAAATTTATCATAAAGTTGGGTGTGGCTCCAGAGATTGAACAACCAGTGCCCCGTTAGTGTGATAATACTGGGGCAGTTGTTCAAGTCAAAGAACCAAGGTTTCATCATAAATCCAAGCACATCCTAAGACGGTTCCACCTCATTCGGGAGATAGTCGAAAGATGCGATATGATCATGGAGCGAGTTGACACCAAAAATAATATTGTGGATCCATTCACTAAGGCCTTGTTAATGTAGCAGTTTGACTGCCACCTTGATAGCATGGGTATCAAGTATAGGGGTGATTGACTTTAGTGTAAGTAAAAGATTGAAAGAATAATGTCCTACAAGTCAATCGTATATGGGATGCGATAGGATATTTATTTTAATTTATCTTTCAAACTCATGTAATTAATATTTATATTATTAATAAAATAGATATTTTTGATTCAGTATATGCTGTATTTTATTATTCTTAGATTATAATGAATCCTATAGGTCTGGATAATAATTTTAGGGCCGTGATGAGATCATCCAGTGAGACCTAAATCCTGGATAGCCATGACTTAAAATATTTCTAGTTGTTGGTACATTGAGTCAGAGATCAATGATATCAGTAAGACTGACATGTCTTATGTATGCTCAGAAATAGAGGTGGTTGATCTCACAATCACTTGTGTGGTGACACTAATACAAGGATATGGGGGCTTATTAAAGAATGAGTTTACTGAATTGACCAGTGAGAGAATATCAGATGGAGTCTTATTTATATGTCAACTGATGGTTCTCTAGTGAAAGTTGTGTAAGTGATCCTTTGACCTGAGATCATCATGATACCTTGTGTATTTGGATCCATATTTTGGTCTACTTCCTAATTTGATTCTTTGATCCTTGTATAGGATGTTCTGGATATGGTGAAGAGTGTATAGAGGTTGTGAGTGATCAATAAGCGATCAATCACTTCTAATAAGGAGAGCGAACATCTTATGTGATCTCATAGGTTGATGATTTGGAAGTATTTGACCAAAGCTGGATGATAATTAGGAAAGAATTTCTAATGTATCATCAACTGAATTATCATCTTCAGATCGAGAAACATAAAGATAAGTGATTGAGTTTGACATATTTTTATACCCACAACTCATCTGAGATGTTGTTTGACTGAAGGATTGAATTACACAGTAACTTGCCACTGAAGGATATTTTGATAATTTTTCATCAAAATTTTAAATCTTTCAGATAGTCATGACATATTGCTAGATGTCAATCTTGACTTGTGAATTTGTTAGAATTAAAGAGTTTAATTTTTAAATCAATTTGAAAAAGTTCAAATTGATTGGGACTCATCGGATGATCTAATCCCATCAGATTAGGGTTACATCAAAAGTCTTGGTCTACTGTTGGCTAGATTTGGAACTCAATGGGTCACACACTTTGGAATTTAGCTCTGGTCTGATCTAATTAGAGTTTAATGAAGGAACCAGATCTAGGGTTTCAGGGTTAGATCTTGAAATTTTTTCAAGATCAGGCAGCGAAGACTAAAATAAATCAAAATTTATCTTATAAAATTAGAGAATTCTAGATCTAAGATCCTATTACATGATTATTATATGATATTAAATCAAAAATTAAAATATAAAGAGCAAGAACTACATGTTGATCATATCAACATGTTTCTATACTACATCTAATGTATGTAAAAATAATAGATCAGATCTATTACCTTGCAAGTTAGACTTCTAACTTTGCTGATCCAGGCTTGAGGATGATGTTGCAAGCCGCACATGTCCGGCCTCTAGGAGTCATCCACACGAGCCCAAGAATCACGATCAGAAGTCCTGCTCAGGAAATCAGCACAGTATGCTAGTACTGCCTGATCCTTCTTCGATGGTCGATCAGATGCCTCCTTCTTCTTGATTTGGACTCTTCCAAAGATGAAAAGTAGGAGAAAAGTTTTAGATCTGAGACACTCTCAGAAAACTCAAGATGGAGGAAGGAAAGAGGTGAAACAGCAACCCTAGAAGAAGACCCTCTTCTTCTTCTCTTTCTCTCACCTAGACACCTAGTCTTGTGTCTATTTATATCCATGCCCAACCTTCTTTCTCCTGATTTTTGCACACCCAAAGGTTCTCTTTCTCTATTTTTATAAAAATTTTATAAAAAATTCATTTTAAATAGAGAGATATGATAGAGTCCTTGTCTAGGTCAAATACCTAGTCAAGGATTATCCAAACATGGCAAGAGGGGCGCCCAACTCTTCTTTTGTGCATGGACATAGCAAAAGTGCATATTATGTGCCATAAAAGCCATAAAAATCTTAAAAAAAATTTGGATAAATCATGCATAAAGAAAGAGTTTTGATTTCTAAAACTCTATCTCATAGAATTTGAAATCCAAACTAATTCCTACTTTGACTTGATCCACAACCACTTTCCATGTAAGAAGGAGAGAGAAAGTTTTGGGCATGTAGAAGACCTGGAGAAGTTTTGTCACACAAAATAGAGAGAGTGGCGTGGAATAAGAGAGAGTGGGCGTGGGGCTATTGGTGCAAGGTGGAATCCTAGTCTTACTAGGATTCATCTATGACTTGTTTTAATTTGGTTTCTCAAACCAAATCAAACCAAAATTAGATCAACCTAATTAAAATAGGTCTTAACCAATTAAGAACTAATTTAATCAGATTAAATTAGATTTAAATCTGATTTAATTTTTAATCAAATTAGAAATTAGATTGACCCAAGTCCTAGTTGAACTAGGACTAGTTTTTCCTTGCACTTGGCTTATCCAATAAACCAATTGGACTTGATCCAATCAAGCCAAACTAAATCTAATTAAATTATATTTAATTAGACTTAATCTCAGCCCATTGGCTTAATCAAATTAAATTAGCAATCGAATTGCTAATCGATCCTCCTGCAACACTTGCACTAGGTTAAATGTCAATCGTATTGATCATTTAACCCTAGAACGATTCTTAATCGTTGATCAACCATCCGATCGGATCATGAACTCTAATGTGTGTGACCTCATAGGTCCGAACCTAAGTGGTAGTAGGAAATAAATTTTTACCAATCGAAGTGACCATCTAGCAATGGTACCCGACGATCGGATAGGTCGAATGTGTAGAACAACATCCTTAGAACCCATGCGGATATAGTTTTCATATAATTCATCCCCTTGACCAAAATGATCATAGGACACCTCAGAGTTCAACTGTCAACTCTGATCAGGTTGTCCACATTGTATTTCAAAATATCAAATCCATCTGATGGATTACCCTGGCCAAGGTTTTGCTAAATTGAAATACAGCGACTCATTCTTCTCCAACTCTTGGAGTGGTCAATCCCATCTCGATCACACTCTGACTTCACAAGTACTTGACTGTGCCCAGAAGCCTTCCATCCTGAATTAGAAATTCAGTTAGTCCAGTACCAAAGCACAGTGAGTTGCTTGCAAGTCACTGAGGCGATCTCAGGTCTAAGGGACACTTATACCTATATCCCATCAGAGACATTCTCGACAGCAGAATGCTCTGGAGTTGGTCACGTTCAATGATGATGTACCCTTACATCTCACCTGTATGCCATACCAGTGTCTCCACACTCTTTGGTTAAGAGGACAACCAACCCATATGGCCTACAGCGACCTATGCTCGATAGAAGCTGTCGTCCTTATTAACAGCCTATCATTTGGTCGTGAACAGTTTTAAGGACTAATCGATAAATCCTCTCTTTATCGAACTTAAATAGTCCTAAGGACTTCATCATAACAACGGAGTTCATTAGAAGATGAAATTATGATGAAAATGCCAAATATATTTTATTTATTAACAAATCAATTACAATACTTGGTTGCTCAACCGTCAACAGCTTGACGATTGGCTTTTTGGGACATATTTTCCAACAACTCCCACTTGTCCTAAAGCCACTCGGCACAGTATCTAATACCCATCTTCGACTTGTGGTTGTCGAACTCCTTTATTGCCAGGGCTTTAGTGAAGGGGTCGGCAGGTTCTCCTTTCCGTCGATCTTCTGAAGGTCGACGTCACCTCGATCCACGATCTCTCGACCAGGAGGAAGCGTGCAAAATGTGCTTCGTCCGCTGGTGCTTTGGGTTCCTTCGCCTGAGCTATGGCACCAGTGCTGTCGCAGTAGAGCAGGATGGACCATCGAGGGAGGGTGCTACTCCGAGCTCGGATGAATTTCTCAGCCACACAGCTTCCTTCGCGGCATCCGATGCTGCGATGTACTCCGCTTCACAAACAGAGTCTGCCACAGTATGCTGCTTGGAACTCTTCCAGCAGATGGCTCCACCATTCAGAGTAAAGATATAACCCGACACGCTCTGCTGTCATCATGGTCAGATTGAAAGCTGGAGTCTGTGAACCCCACAAGTTTCAGATCTGACTCGCCATAAACCAACCATTGGTCCTTAGTATTTCTCAAATACTTAAGGATGGCTTTAACCACTTTTCAGTGATTTTCTCCAGGATCAGATTGGTATCTACTCACTACTCCTAGTGAGTATGCCACATCTGGCTTGTACATGTCATGGCGTACATGATAGATCCCACTGAAGCATATGGGACTCTACTCATATTCTCTCTTCAGGAGTTGTCGGACAATCCTTCTTAGAGAGAGAAATTTCATGGCCTATCGGTAGATAGCCCTTCTTGAAATTCTCCATGCTGAACCTCTTCAGCACAGTGTCTATGTACATGGACTGGGATAACCCAAGCATCCTTTTAGATCTATCCCTATAGATCTTCATCCCTAGGATGTAGGATGCTTCACCCAAGTCCTTCATGGAGAACTGTGATGACAACCAAACTTTTATTCCCTGTAGTGCGGGGATGTCATTCCGATTAAGAGAATGTCATCCACGTACAAGACAAGGAATACCACAACTGGACCATTTGCCCATTTATAGATGCAGGGCTCTTCTCCATTCTTAATGAAGCCATACGTTTTGATCACCTTATCAAAATGCATGTTCCAACTCCGAGAAGCTTGCTTCAATCCATAAATGGATCTCTGAAGCTTGCACACCTTGGACTCATCTGTGGATGTAAACCCTCAGGTTGTATCATATACACCTCTTCGGTCAGCTCTCCATTCAGGAAAGCTGTCTTTACATCCATCTGCCAGATCTCATAATCCAGATGGGCAGCTATTGCAAGCATTATCCGAATGGATTTGAGCATTGCCACAGGAGAAAATCTTCATAGTCAATACCATAACGTTGACGATACCCTTGGCAACCAGACGGGCTTTATAGGTCTCCACCTTTCCGTCTGCGCCCCTCTTCCTTTTGAAGACCCATTTACACCCAATGGGTTTAACCCCTTCAGGTGGGTCAACCAATGTCCATACATCGTTGACCTTCATGGACTCCATTTCGGATTTCATGGCTTCAAGCCATTTTCAGAATCAGGTCTCTGCATTGCATCCATATAGGTGATCGGATCCTCATTTCTCATCAGTTCGATGGGATCACCGTCCCATCAAGAAATCATAGTATCTGTCTGACGATGCGGTACTCTACCGGATCGCCTTAATGGTGCAGGTACATTGGGCTCCGATCTGATCTAATCAAATCCGACTCAGGTTCAGCTATTGGTGTCGGTCCTTCTACCTGTTGAACTTCATCAAGTTCAACCTTAGAGGCAACGGTTCCTTCACCAAGGAACTCTTTTCTAAAAAGATTGCCTTAAGGCTGACGAACACCTTTTGTTCATCAGCATGGTAGAAAAAATATCCTTTTGTCTCTTTGGGGTACCCTATGAATGTGCATTTGTCAGACCTAGGTCCAAGTTTATCTGTACTAATCGTTTGACATAGGCGGGCACCCCAGACCCTAGTGTGAAGTGTGCTTATCCCATCCATACTCATGGTTTATTACAGACTTACTTGGAACCTATTTTAACAGATTAACAAGGCCGATTCGAGTGTATATCCCAGAAGGATATCGCAAGCTAGAAACCCATATGGATTGGACCATGTAACAGAGTCTGATTCTCCTTTCAGAACACATTATACTGTGGTGTTTCTGGAGGAGTCATTGGGAGAGAATCCATTCTCTCCTAGATATGTGAGAAATCACTAGAAAGGTATTCTCCCTCTCGATCAGACGAAGAGTTTTAATACTCTTCCCAGTTTATTTTTCTACTTCACTTCGAATCGTTTGAACATTTCAAATGAATCCGACTTATGTTTCATCAGATAGACATATCCATATCTGGATAGATCATCCGTGAAAGTTATGAAGTAGAAATATCCACCTCTAGCACTTGTGCTCATGGGCCCGCATACATCAGTATGTACTAGGCCCAAGAGCTCAGTAGCTCTCTCACCTTTTTCAGTAAAAGGTGACTTGGTCATTTTACCAAGAAGACAGGACTCACAGGTTGGAAGTGATTCACAATCACTGACTTCGAGGATTTCCTCTTGAGTCAACCTGTTTATTCTGTTCTTGTTTATATGACCTAGCCTACAGTGCCATAAGTAGATATCTGACACACTATCTAATCTAGGGTGCTTGCCAGTAGAATAGACTCTTATCGGCTTGATCTTTTGGTCTGGCCTGCACTGATGTCCCAGCCTGAACTTGCACCTTCTTCACTTTCTTCTTCTTGTTCTTCTTCCCTTTCTCAAAGGTCGAGAACCAGAAGACGAACCTCCCACTAAGTTCACCGACTCCTTGTGGAGTTGGTGATCCTTCTCAAAGTTCTGAAGCAACCCCAGTAACCCATGGTAGTTTACTTCAGGCTTTGTCATTCTATAATGAGTGAGGAATGGAGATAAGACTTGGGCAGAGTTCAGTATTGCATCTTTCCCAAGCTGCTCATGCAAGGAAAAGCCGAGCTTGCTCAAACGTTCCATCAGCTCGATCATGTACAATACATGATCAGTGACAGAGGCACCATCCCATTTTGATGTTGAAGATGGCACAACTAGTCTTGTGCCTCTCCACATCATCGGGTGTGCCAAAGGCATCCTCCAACACTTGAAGCATGTCCTTTGGCTGAGCATCTCAATCTGCGACTGAACTCGTCGCTCATGGTAGCCAGCATGATGCAGCGCACCGTGGTCCGGTCACTGAGCCACTTCTGGTAAGTGTCTCTGACTGTTCCACGTGCATTGGCTGGCTCCTCAGGTGCAGGATCCATTATCACATATAGGATCCGTTCATGCTCCAGGACTATCTTCAACTTTCGGTACCAGCTACCGAAGTTGGGTCCCACCAACTTATCATTGTCCAACAATGATCGGAGCGATAGGAAGTGGCCATATTGCACAAAGAAACCATAACCTAATTAGTAATTGATTCATTAAACCTAAAGATTTGGACTTTAATCAAAAGGTTTCTCCCACTATTTTATTCGAATTGGTAGCCTCTACCTCCAATTCGAGGAATTACCCTAATTCTTAGTGGGTACTAGAATCCACTTAGACTGCACACAAGCCCAACTTTGGTTGGCCAACCCATGTACATCTAAGGGTAGGTTCATAACCAATTATTTCTCTAAATAATTTTTGTAATTTTAATTTTGCCCAGTCCTAATCAGTAGGCTTTGGCCTCCACTGTAAGGTCCGGTTAGGTCCAACCATTAACATGACATACTTGGTATCTAACCAATGAATGATTAGCCCAACTTTGGTTGGCTACCTAACCACCATTAGAAAGATGCAGTCAAGTCATATTATGAATGATAATTCCATCAGTATCAAGCACCAGGCCTTTGGTCTCAATGATTATCCAACGATGGACCATTATCATCACTTAATGGGAGGCTATGATCTAGTTATCACCATAACTTTTCATTTTAAGGACCTAATAATTTTAGAAGATTTAATTATTTAGAGGATGAGGTCAGATGAACCAGCTTATCATGATCCTCCCACTGGCTTCACCAAGTCAGCTTAAGGGAGACCATTAAAAGGGCTGGTCTAGGAGCACCTAAATCAGTCACACTGATTTACCTAGCTGACATGGGTCAGCTCGAATAGTCAAGTGATCCGATCAAAACATAATTTCACCAAGAGGCCAGGTAAGTTCGATCGTGGGAGGGTCTGCCAAAGCTTGCCTTAGACACCATCAGAAATGGCCAGGTAAGCGGCTCCCAATTAAAAACCACCGATCTGGTTTACCTTAGACACCAACTGGTTTAATTAGTTTCGATTAGATCAACCTAACAGTTCGTGCTAGACCGCTTAGCCAAGAATCAAGTCCATTTGGTTCTCGTTAAAGACATGGACTTGACCAACTACAACTATTGTAATTGATCTAGAGAATCCTTGACCTAATCTAAGACAACAATTGATTAGATTTAGTCAATTCTCTAATTAAGTCCATCTTTAATCTAACCTAGGTCTAACCCAATTAATGGACCTAATTTCACTAACCCATTAACCCAATGTTATGGTTGGTCTTAGGTTCTTCAATTCACAATCCTAGAACTAATCAAACAACTTCTAATTCTCAATTAATTTGGCTGAGGTTGGTTCCTTTTCAAAAAATTTTCATATTTTAAAATATTTTTACAAATATTCTACCAACCAAGTTGCATGTTTGATTCATAATCAAAATGCAAGTGAAATAAGCATGAAACTACTTTAGATCTAATCTAAACAGGTTCATGTAATTGAAACAATTTCAACTTTAAACTGCGTAAATTTTCAGACAAATATATGATGATTCTTTGCACAAAAATTATTAACAAAGAGATTTATTTTAGATTTAAATATTTTTTAAATCTAATAAATCATAAATTTAATCTAGATCATATCTAATAAATTTATGATTAAAGATAGATCTACATGAACTAGGAACCTTTGCACTGTAAGGAAAACTTACAGCAGGACAACCTACAGTTCGTGATTGATCTAAAAATTTTAATTTTAGATTTAACAATCAATTATAAATTAGATTTAATCTAAAAAATAATCTAAGTATGTATAAATAATCATGTAATAAACAACCTAGGCTCTGATACCAATTGAAGGAACCAAATCTAAGATTTCAGGGTTAGATCTTGAAACTTTTTTATAAATAAAAATTTAGATCATCAGACAGTGAAAGACTAAAATAAATAAAAATTTATTTTATAAAATTAAAGAATTCCTAGATCTAAGATTCTATTACATGATTATTACATGATTAAATCAAAAATTAAAATATAAAGAGCAAGAACTACATGTTGATCATATCAACATGTTTCTATACTACATCAAATGTATGTAAAATATAATAGATCAGATCTATTACCTTGCAAGTTAGATATTCTAACTTTGTTGATCTAGGCTTGAGGATGATATTGCGAGCCGTACACACGTCCGGCCTCTAGGAGTCATCCATACGAGCCCATGAATCACGATCAAAAGTCCTGGTCTAGGAAATCAGCACAGTATGCTATTACTGCGCTGATCCTTCTTCGATGGTCGATCAGATACCTCCTTCTTCTTGATTAGGAGTCTTTCAAAGATGAGAAGTAGGAGAAAGATTTTTAGATCTAAGACACTCTCAGAAAACTCAAGATGGAGGAAGGCAAGAGGTGAACACAACAACCCTAGAAGAAGACCCTCTTCTTCTTCTCTTTGCTCTCACCTAGACACCTAGTCTTGTGTCTATTGTATCTCCATGCCCCAACCTTCTTTTTCCCAAATTTTTGCATGCCCCAAAGGTCTCTATTTTCTCTATTTTTTATAAAAATTTCATAAAAAAATTCATTTTAAATAGAGAGATATGATAGAGTTCTTATCTAGGTCAAATACCTAGTCAAGGATTATCCAAACATGGCAAAACAAGGGGTGCCCAACTCTTGGGTGCCCCCTCTTTCTTTTTGTGCATGGACCATCAGAAAAGGGCATATATTATGTATCATAAAAATCATAAAATTTTAGAAAAAATTTGGGTAAAATCAATACCATAAGGAAAGAGTTTGGTTTCCTAAAACTCTATCTCATAGAATTTAAAATCCAAACTAATTCCTACTTTGACTTGATCCACAACCACTTTCCATATAATAGAGAAAGAGAGGAAAATTTTGGACATGTGTGAAGACCTGGGAGAGAAGTTTTGTTACACAAAATAAGAGAGAGTGGGCGTGGGGGCAAAATTGGCGCAAGGTGGAATCCTAGTCTTAATAGGATTCAATCTATATCTTGTTCCAATCTGATTTCTCAAATCAAATCAAACCAAAAATCAAATCAACCTAATTAAAATTGATCTTAACCCAATTAAGAATCTACTTTAATCATATTAAATTAGATTTAAATTTAATTTAATTTTTTAATCAAATTAGAAATTAGGTTGTCCCAAGTCCTATTTGAACTAGGACTAGTTTTTCCTTACACTTAGCTTATCCAATAAACCACTTAGACTTGCTCCAATCAACCCCAAACTAAATCTAATTAAATCATATTTAATTAGACTTAATCTCAATCCTTTGGCTTAATCAAATTAAGCCAATTACCAATCGAATTGCTAATCGATCCTCCTGCAACACTTGCACTAGGTTAAATGTCAATCGTTTTGATCGTTTAATCCTAAAATGATTCTTAATCATTGATCAACCATCCGATCGGATCATGAAATTTAATGTGTGTGATCTCATAGGTCTGAACCTAAGCCGGTAGCAAGGAATAAATTTTTATACCAATAAAAGTGATCATCTAGCAATGGTACCCAACGGCCGCATAGGTCGAATGTGTAGAACAACATCCTTAGAACCCATGTGGATATAGTTTTCATATAATTCATCTCCTTGACCAAAATACTCATAGGACACCTCAGAGTTCAATTGTTAATTCTGATCAGGTTGTCCACAATGTATTTCAAAATATCAAATTCATCTGATGGATTATCCTGGCCAAGATTTTGCTAAATTGAAAAATAGTGACTCATTCTTCTCCAACTCTTGGAGTGGTCAATCCCATCTTGATCACACTTTGACTTCACAAGTACTTGACTGTGCTCAGAAGCCTTCCATCACTGAATTAGAAATTCAGTTAGTCTAGTACCAAAGCACAGTGAGTTGCTTGCAAGTCACTGAGGCGATCTTAGGTCTAAGGGACACTTACACCTATATCCCTTCAAAGACATTCTCGACAGCAGAATGCTTTGGAGTTGGTCACGTTCAATGATGATGTACCCTTACATCTCACCTGTATGCCATACCAGTGTCTTCACACTCCTTGGTTAAGAGGACAACCAAGTCATATGGCCTACAGCGACCTATGCTCGATAGAAGCTATCATTCTTATTAACAGCCTATCATTTGGTCGTGAATAATTTTAAAGATTATTCGATAAATTCTCTCTTTATCAAACCTAAATAGTCCTAAGGACTTGAGAAGTTGGAGCGCCAAAGGTTGGAGCCCCTTCATCCCATGACACATCTCTTGGTCCCTTATTTATATGAGACCTCCCACATAGCTAGCTACTGTGATTTTGGATTGAAACTAGAGATTAGGGATGTAAAAATCATAAAAAAAATTTGAAAAAAATTTGAGAAAAAGGTAAGAGAAAATTGAGTGGCAAAATTTATAAGAAGGGTGGTGAGAAATTTAGCAAGAGTTGCTTGTGTGCCCTAGGGTTTGATTTTTTCATATGTTGGAGCCAAAAATCAAATCCTAGATTATGAGATATCTAAAGAGTATCTTCTTGGTATGATCCTAGTGGCAAGCTTGGAGGTGACTGGACTTTGATGTGATCGTACCATGAGTTCGAAGCCAGCAGTGTTTCTGAGAGATAAGGCTGCAGAGTAGCGCACCGATTTGGAAGGATCTTAGCCAATTTTCGTGTGGATCACCATTGGAGGACTTCTATTTTGGAGTATTGTGGAGAACACCAACATGCCACTTCTTTCTTTTTAGTGAAAGTAAAAATTCTATCTCTTTTGCATGCTTATTTTTGTTTTATCAATATCGGTAAGGTGATTCTAAGGTTTGGATTCTGATTCGATAGTTTTTTTTGATAAAACTATTGATTTGTTTATTTTTAAAATTTTAAAAATCACTTTTTACTGTATGTTTGAAATCCAACAACATACATGTCTCAATATAAAAATTTTAATAATTTTTTTTTATAAATCTATTTACACCCAATAGGTACAATACCTTCAGATAGATCTACTAAGGATCAAACCTGGTTAGAATATATGGAGTCAATTTCTGACTTTATCACTTTCATCCATTTCTCAGAGTCAATATCTAATATTACCTCATCGTAGGTTTTGAGATGATTCTAATGTCTCTATCTCCCACAAGAAATGCTTTTCCTAAATTCTTTGTAAGAATACCTAAGTATCTTTCAGGAGGATGGGAGATCCTACTTGATCTATGAGGTGGAGGAGATACCACATCTACTGGCTCACTACTAGGTTTAGGTTCTTGGACTCGATGCTCTTCAGAGACCTTCCCTTCAAGCTCAATCTTCCTCCCATTGCCTCCATCTTGGATAAACTCTTTTTCTAAGAAGACGGCATGACGGCTCACAATCATATTATGATCCTCAGAAAGATAGAAGTAGTATCCTATAGTTTTCTTAGGATACCAATAAAATGAGCCCTAAAAGACCTAGCCTCTAACTTGTCCACCTGCTGTCACTTAACATGGGTTGGATATTCTCAAATCTTGAGATATCCAAGAGTTGGTTTCGTACCATGCCATAAGTTGTATGGAGTGGCAGAAACGGATTTAGAAGGAATCCAATTCAAAAGATAAATTGTAGAAAGTAATGCGTGTCCCTAAAAAAATATAGGAAGATCTGTGAAGCTCATCATAGATCGGACCATATCTAATAGGGTCCGATTCTTCCTTTCGGATATCCCATTAAGCTGAGGCATTCTTGTGAAAGAATAGTACCCTACAAGCCAATCGCATGGGGATGGAAAGAGATTTTTTTATATTCTTTTTCTACTCATTTGCATGACATTAGTTATTTTTTATTTATGAGATATTATGTTTTATCATTTGCTGTATAATATTTTATGATTATGATAAATTTCATAGATTAGGGCAATGATTTTAAGACCATGATGAGATCATGCCAGTAAGATCTAAAATCTTGATAGCCTCAATCTAAAATATTCTCAATCATTAGATCATCGAGTCAGAGATCGATGATACCGATAAAACTGATACATCCTATGTATACTTAATAGAGAGAATGATTGATCTCACAATCACTTATATGGTGACACTAATATAAAGATGTAGGTGCTCATTAGAGAATGAATTCTCTGAACTAACCTGTAGGAAGAACATCTGATGGAGCCTTACAGCATATCAACAGATGGTTCTTCAGTGAGAGTGGTGCATGTGATCCTTTGACCTGAGATCACCATGATACCTTGTGTACATGGATCCTTACTTTGGTTTATTCCTAGCACACCACTTTAAGATATGTGTGGGATATTTCAGATATAGTAAAGTATGCATGGAGGTTGTGAGTGATCAATAAAGAATCGGTCACTCCTTGTAGGAGGAGAAAACATTCTATGTGATCTCATAAGATGATGACTCTGAGAGTCTCTAACCAAAGTAGGGATGAACAGTAGTGTTGGGTATAAAATTCCCTCGGTCGAAGTTCTTGACAGGATCGACCCTCTGTACTTTCGACTACTGTTGGTGAACTCTGCCCGGACTCCCACGGGAGCCGGCCTGTCCACGACTTCTGCTGCAAGGAAGACTCCGCCCGGACTCCCACGGGAGACGGGCTCCGTCCACGACTTTTGCTGCAAGGAAGACTCTGCCCGGACTCCCACGGGAGCCGGGCTCCGTCCACGACTTCTGCTGCAAGGAAGACTCCGCCCGGA
Source organism: Elaeis guineensis (assembly GCF_000442705.2). Taxonomy (NCBI): domain Eukaryota; kingdom Viridiplantae; phylum Streptophyta; class Magnoliopsida; order Arecales; family Arecaceae; genus Elaeis; species Elaeis guineensis. The sequence continues at coordinate 59,484,022 of NC_025997.2, forward strand.
CTCCTACGGGAGCCGGGCTCCGTCGCGACTTCTGCTGCAAGGAAGACTCCCCCGGACTCCTACGGGAGCCGGGCTCCATCCACGACTTCTGCTGCAAGGAAGACTCCTGCCCGGACTCCCATGGGAGTCGGGCTCCGTCCATGACTTCTGCTGCAAGGAAGACTCCGCCCGGACTCCTACGGGAGTCGGGCTCCGTCGCGACTTCTGCTGCAAGGAAGACTCCACCCGACTCCACGAGAGCCAGGTTCCGTCCATGACTTCTTCTGCAAGGAAGACTCCGCCCGGACTCCACGGGAGCCGGGCTCCGTCCATAACTTCTGCTGCAAGGAAGACTCTGCCCGGACTCCTACGGGAGCCAGGCTCCGTCCACGACTTCTGCTGCAAGGAAGACTCCGCCCGGACTCCTACGGGAGCCGGGCTCCGTCACGACTTCTGCTGCTGGTAAGTCTTGTCCGACTCCTACGGGAGCCGGACTTCACCTTTGATTTCAATTGCAGGAAGACTGCCCGGGCTCCTACGGGAGCCGGACTCGTCTACGACCTCAACTGCAAGTAGACTGCGTCCGAACTTCTACGAGAGTCAGACTCCGTCTTCTATTCGACTGCGAGAAGACCTCGCCCAAACTCCTACGGGTATCGGACCTCGCCACCGACTCCAACCGAACTTCGACCGACAAGTCTGGACCCCCTGACAGGCCGTATTAACGGCCACGACTCTGCTCCACTCCCACGCGGACCCTGCGTCTCCATTACTCCCTGACAGGTCATATTAACGGCCATGACTCTGCTCCACTCCCTGCGGCGGACCCTGCGTAGCTCCATTACTCCCTGACAGGCCGTATTAACGGCCACGACTCTGCTCCACTCCCTGCGGTGGATTCTGTGCGATTCCACCACTCCCTGACGAGTCACGACAGCGGACGCCGCTCCACTCCCCGTAACTGATTCCACGTGGCGAGCCAGGTGATAGCCACGATCCCGCTCCACTACCCTCCGCAATAAATTCCTCCTGTTCTGGGCGGCCCACGAGAGGTATTTCAGGCGTCACTATCAATTTGTTGCCCCCTCGTCTATAAAAGGGGAACCCCAGATACGTTATTCTATAAGCTCTCATTTTTACCTAGAAACTCTGCTAAAATTTTCGTTCGAGCACTCCATTCTTGTTGAGGCAGAGAACTGACTTGAGCGTCGGAGGGTCTTGCCGGAGCAACCCCACCTCCGTTTAGACTTCTTTTGCAGGTCCCGACGGCGACCGCGACTCCCTCGACTCCAGCTTCTCCGGTGCAAGGGATTTTTGCACCAACAGGATTGGCGCTAGAGGAAGGGCCTGTGTCTTCGCAGTATCCTTGTTCTTAAAGGAGCGCTCAACGGGGCCACCTCTGATCATCTTCTCCGGCACCCGCCACTGGGTCCTCGCCCGATGTCTTCTCGCGAAGCATCTGCAGCTACCCACGGTCTCCGCAGCCATACCTCGGGCCCCGATCCCGCCTCTGGTTTCCGGGCCCTGCATCCTCCGGCAATGGTCCGGCATGGAGTGGTCGGACAATCGGCCTCCACGGATTTCGCAACACCATCTCGGGAGGATCCGGCAGGAAGCAACCAACGTACACCGCCCCCCAAGCGGCAAAAGACTGAAGAGCCCATAACCTTCACTGAAGAAGATGCCCAGGGAGTCCAATTCCCTCATAACGATGCGGTCGTAGTTTCCATGAATATAGCAAATTACGACGTCCGTCGCATTCTCGTCGACAATGGAAGCTCGGCCGACATCTTGTTCTACGATGCCTTTTCAAGAATGTCCATCCTTGACGGCCATTTGAGACCGATTAGCACCCCTCTGGTAGGGTTTACCGCGATGCTGTTCCGACAGAAGGAATGATAACTTTGATTGTGATCGCAGGTCGATATCCAAGGCAATCCAGGGCTCTGGTGAATTTCTTGGTGGTGAAGGCACCGTCAGCCTACAATGCAATCCTCGCCGACCTGGCCTCAATGCTCTCCGAGCCGTCGTGTCAACCTACCATTTGAAGTTGAAATTCCCCACAGCCAGGGGATCGGAGAGGTCCGGGGAGACCAAGCCCTGGCCAGGCACTGCTACAGACATAGCCTTGCAAAGAAGCGACCAATCTGACCCCTCCCGTTGATGGATTGGATGCTCGCGATGACCTCACCGAAGAGAGGGGCACCCCAATTGAAGATCTGGTACCAATCCCTTTGAATGACGGGAACGGAGCATGTAGTGATGATCGGCTCCAACCTGGAGGAGGAGGTGCGAACGCGCTCATTGATTTTCTACGAAGGAATGCGGACGTTTTCGCTTGGGTCCAGCAGACATGCCAGGGATTGACACGGAAGTCATGGAGCACCGCCTGGCCGTCGATCCAAAGCATCGACCGACGAAAGAAAAAATCGAGGTCATGCACCGGAGAGGCAGAAGGCGATAGCCGAGGAAGTGGACAAGCTTCTTAAAGCCGGATTCATTAAGGAAGTCAATTATCCTGATTGGATTTCCAACGTTGTCCTAGTCAAAAAAGCAAACGGCAAGTGGAGGATGTGCATAGACTTCAAAAAGTTGAATAAGGCCTGTCCAAAGGACAGCTACCCCCTTCCCAGAATCGATCAACTGGTGGACGCGACCTCGGGCCATGAGCTCCTCACCTTCATGGATGCATTCTCCGGCTATAATCAAATCAGAATGGCATCGGAAGATGAAGAAAAGACTGCTTTCATCACTAATCGTGGCCTTTACTGTTACAGGGTCATGCCTTTCGGCCTCAAAAATGCGGGCACAACCTACCAACGGCTGGTGAACAAAATCTTCAAGGAGCAGATCGGCCGTAACATGGAGGTCTACGTGGACGATATGCTCGTAAAGAGCAAATCTTCCAGAGATCACGTCACCGACCTCGAGGAGACCTTCGACGCTCTCCGAAAATATAGAATGAAGCTGAACCCAACTAAATGTGCTTTCGGGTAACCTCGGGAAAGTTCTGGGCTTCATGGTGTCGGGGTGCGGGATCGAGGCCAATCCAGAGAAAATTCGTGCCATCCAGGAGATGGCCGCCCCAAAGTCGATAAAAGAGTTCAGCACCTCACGGGAGGATAGCGGCCCTGAATCGCTTCGTCGCAAGGTCGGCCGAACGGTGCTTACCCTTCTTTCAAACCCTCAAGCAGCCCAAGAACTTCTGTTGGACCCTGAGTGCCAACAGGCATTCGAGGAACTAAGGAGCTACCTCGGCTCACCCCCGCTGTTGGAAAGCCGGAGCCTGGGGAGGAACTATTTTTATACCTGGCGGTCTCTCCCATGGCTCTGCGGCCGTCCTTGTCAAAGAAGCGAAAGTCCAACGGCCAATCTACTACGTCAGCCGTGCTTTGAGGGACGCCGAGACCAGGTACACCAAATTAGAAAAACTGACTTACGCCTTGTTGATTGCAGCCCGGAGGCTCCGCCCTACTTTCAAGGGCACACCGTGACGCTGCTCACTGATCAACCGATCAAAGCAATTTTGCACCGGCGGATGCCTCTGGGAGGATGGCAAAGTGGGCGATCGAGCTCACAGAATTCGACATCAACTATCGACCCAGGCCAGCAGTGAAGGCCCAATGCTGGCAGATTTCATAGTGGAGTGTACTATCCCAGAGGAGGCTGAACCTGAACAAAGCGAAATTGACGACCTGAAGTCCCGACCGAACTCCCCCAAAGAAGAAGCGGATCCCTCTGATCGCTTTTGGGCCCTCTATGTGGACGGGTCTTCCAACATGTCAGGCGGGTGCAGGCCTAATCTTGGTCAGTCCGGAGGGAATCGTCGTGGAGTACGCTCTGCATTTTGAGTTGCAACAAACAATGGGCGGAATATGAAGCTCTGATTGCAGGACTAAGGGTCGCCAAAGAGCTGGGAATAGACCAGCTCCGGGTCCACAGCGACTCTCAACTAGTAGTGGGACAAGTCAGCGAAAGTTACGAAGCGGGGAGGACAGTATGGCCAAATACCTTGAAAGGGTAAAGGAACTCGTCTCGCCTTTAGCAGCTTCAACATCAAACAGATCCCAAGGTCGGAAAATACCAGGGCTGACCTTCTCTCCAAGCTGGCGACGCTGGCTCCGGCCGAACTGCCCAAGGGCGTTCTCTTTGAAGTTCTAAAGGCCCGAGTACAGAAGAGTCACGGCCCGTGATGGAAATTGACCACGAGCCCAGCTGGGTCGACCCCTGTAATCTATCTCAGAGATGGAGTTCTCCCAGGATGCGAAAGAAGCTCGAAAGCTCCGAAACCAAGCCTCCCGGTATCCTTTATGAGGGCAAATTGTACAAGAGATCATACTCCTTGCCCCTCTTAAAATGCCTCCGGCCTTCGGAAGCTGACTACGCCTTGTGGGAAGTGCATGAAGGAATCTGCGGAAACCATTTGGGGGCTAGATCTTTATCCCACAAGTTGCTCGCCAAGGGTATTACTGGCCGACAATGCATCATGATTCAATCGAATATGTCAGAAAGTGTGATCGATGCCAGAGATATGCTAACGTCCAGAGACAGCCCGCCACTGAGCTCACCCCTTGAGTGCCCCATGGCCTTTTGCACAGTGGGGGATGGACATCCTTGGCCCCTTTCCTATGGTCTGGGCAGAGGAAGTTCTCCTTGTAGCGATCGACTACTTCACCAAATGGGTTGAAGCCGAACCACTGGCAAAAATCACAGAAGCAAAAGTGCAAGATTTCATCTGGAAGTCGATCGTATGTAGGTTCGGTCTGCCTAGAACCCTAATCACTGATAATGGACGGCAATTCGCGGGAGCAAAATTTGTCGAATTTTGAAGATCTAAACATCTCCCACAACTTCACATCGGTAGCCCATCCTCAGGCGAACGGCGAAGCTGAGGTAACTAACAGAACCCTTTTGCAGGGGATTAAGACAAGGCTCGAAAAGGCGAAGGAACTGGGCGGACGAACTTTATCATGTGCTGTGGGCGTATCGAACTACCCAAGGCTGCCCACAGGGGAAACCCCCTTTGCTTTGGCCTTCGGTACGGAGGCCGTCATCCCAATTGAGCTTAAACTCCCATCGGCGCGAGTCGTAGCATTCGACGAACATCAAAATTGCAAAGTCTTAAAGCCAACCTCGACCTGCTGGAAGAAAGACGGGAGATAGCTCAGGTTCGAATGGCAGCCTACAGACAGAAAGTCGCTCGATACTACAACGCCCGGGTCAAGAACAAAGTCTTTAGAGCAGGAGATCTAGTGCTTCGACGAGCCGCTGTCTCGCAGCCTCAGGATCGAGGGAAGCTCGCCCCTAACTGGGAAGGCCCGTATGAGGTCAAAGAAGTAGTTCGGCCCGGAACTTATTATCTTAAGGAGCTCGGAGGAGCCGACCTCCCGCGACCATGGAGCTCGAGAACTTACGAATGTACTACCAATAACTTCATTTTAACTAAAAGTTGTACATCTACATGTCTTTGGCACTATCCTACATCCACAGGACAATCCAAACAAATGTCTGGAAGCGAGAGGGAAACCTCGTCTCGACAAAGTCGAAGGCCCGGTTCCTTTAGACCGGATGGGGGAGAGGCCCTACAACGCCCGTACGCCCCCACAGCCCTGTTAGGGACAGGAGGAGAACCTCGCCCTAACTTGAGCAAAGTCGAAGGCCCGGTTCCTTTAGACCGGATGGGGGAGAGGCCCTACAACGCCCGTACGCGCCCCCACAGCCCTGTTAGGGACAGGAGGAGAACCTCCCCTAACTTGAGCAAAGTCGAAGGCCCGGTTTCCTTTAGACCGGATGGGGGGAGAGGCCCTACAACGCCCATACGCGCCCCCACAGCCCTGTTAGGGACAGGAGGAGAACCTCGCCCTAACTTGAGCAAAGTCGAAGGCCCGTTCCTTTAGACCGGATGGGGGAGAGGCCCTACAACGCCCATGCCCCCACAGCCCTGTTAGGGACAGGAGGAGAACCTCGCCCTAACTTGAGCAAAGTCGAAGGCCCGGTTCCTTTAGACCGGATGGGGGAGAGGCCCTACAACGCCCGTACGCCCCCACAGCCCTGTTAGGGACAGGAGGAGAACCTCCCCTAACTTGAGCAAAGTCGAAGGCCCGTTCCTTTAGACAGGATGAGGGGAGAGGCCCTACAACGCCCATACGACCCCACAGCCCTGCTAGAGACAAAGGAGGACCCCGTCCTAACCAGAGCTGAAACCTGTTACGACAGGAATGGGAGAAAAACCTCATCCTGACGCCAATCTAAAGTCCGATCGTTCGAAGACCAGAAGAGAAAAAGGGGGGGGACTTTCCCCAAGGCCCCCTCGCAAGGAAGACTGCCCGGACTCCTACGGGAGCCGGGCTCCATCATCAAGAGCTGGCTCCGTCGCCAGCATCAACTGCTGGTAATCTCCGCCCGGACTCCTACGGGAGCCGGGCTCCGTCATCAACTTCGACTGCTGGTAAGCTCCACCTGGACTCCTACAGGAGTCGGGCTCCATCGCCAACATCAACTGCTGGTAAGCTCCGCCCGGACTCCTACGGGAGCCAGGCTCCGTCATCAACTTCAACTGCTGGAAAGCTCCATCCGGACTCCTATGGGAGCCAGACTTCACACCTGACTTTAATTGCAGGAAGACTCCACCCGGACTCCCACGGGAACCAAACTACGCCCTGACTTCGCCTACGGGAGCCGAACTCCCGTAGCCTCCCCAAAAGCGGAGGAAAAATTTCAAGCGAAAAAAAAAAGAAAAAAAGGAAGGGAACACAGCAATAACAACGACAAAGGAAAAGTTCGGCAGACAACTATTCGATGTAAAGTACGGACAAGGTAACAAAATCACCTCTTCATTTTTCAACTAACAAGATGTACGTTACAAGACCCGGAGGGCCGGAAAAGAATACATTATTACAGGACTCAAGTACACGGCTTGGAAGGGATACACCAGAGGCCACTTCAAGCTGCGAACTTCTCTTCCCGTTTCTATCCTTCCCAGCCGTGTTTCCCAATGCGTGTGGCAAGCCTATCGGCTCTCGCCCCCGCCTTGTTCCGCTCCACCTCCGAAATCCCAACCCTAGGGGGAAAAGGATGGGATAGATTCCAGGGGGCAGTAAGGGCCACGGCAGCGGCGATGAAGACCTGTTTCAAGAAGAACCAGAGTTTTCCTGGAGGCAGCAATGGCGCCAGAGATATGCGCCATCACCGAACGCTCCATGAAACCACGTGTCCCGCATGTCCTGCTCGCCGCTACTGAGGGTTGACTGTTGCAAACTTTCATGGCGCGACTCTTGGGATCACGTCCTGGTGGGGGTTCCGAAAAGACCCTTCGGGTCGCCCTGATCGAAAAAAGGGCTTCGACATGCGCGCATTAAATGCCGACATATCCAAGGATGGTTGCGCGCGGACGTCAGGGGGAGAACTTCGGCTGCGACAACCTCTCCATACTTCCTTCATTCGAAATTCAAACTCGAAAGTGGGGACTGGTGTTGGGTATAAAATTCCCTCGACCGAAGTTCTTGATGGGATCGACCCTCTGTACTTTCAACTACTGTTGGTGAACTCCGCCTGGACTCCCACGGGAGTCGGGCTCCATCCACGACTTCTGCTGCAAGGAAGACTCCACCCGGACTCCCACGGGAGCCGGGCTCCGTCCACGACTTCTGCTGCAAGGAAGACTCCGTCCGGACTCCCACGGGAGCCGGGCTCCGTCCACGACTTCTGCTGCAAGGAAGACTCCACCCGGACTCCTATGGGAGCCGTGCTCCGTCCGCGACTTCTGCTGCAAGGAAGACTCCGCCCGGACTCCCACGGGAGCTGGGCTCCGTCCATGACTTCTGCTGTAAGGAAGACTCCGCCGGACTCCTACAGGAGCCAGGCTCCGTCTGCGACTTCTGCTGCAAGGAAGACTCTGCCTGGACTCCCACGGGAGCCGGGCTTCGTCCACGACTTCTTCTGCAAGGAAGACTCCGCCCGGACTCCCACGGGAGCCGGGCTCCATCCACAACTTCTGCTACAAGGAAGACTCTGCCCGAACTCCTACGGGAACCGGGCTACGTCCACGACTTCTGCTGCAAGGAAGACTCTGCCCGGACTCCTACGGGAGCCGGGCTCTGTCCATGACTTCTGCTGTAAGGAAGACTCCGCCTGGACTCCTACGGAAGCCGAGCTCCGTCCACGACTTCTGCTGCTGGTAAGTCTTGTCCAGACTCCTACGGGAGCCGGACTTCGCCTTTGATTTCAATTGCAGGAAGACTCCGCCCAGGCTCCTATGGGAGCCGGACTCTGTCTACGACCTCAACTGCAAGTAGATTGCGTCTGAACTTCTACGAGAGTCAGACTCCGTCTTCTATTCCGACTGCGAGAAGACCTCGCCCAAACTCCTACGGGTATCGAACCTCACCCCGACTCCAACCGAACTTCGGTCGACAAGTCTGGACCCCTGACAGGCCGTATTAACGCCACGACTCTGCTCCACTCTCCGCAGCAGACCCTGCATCGCTCCATTACTCCCTGACAGGCCGATTAACGGCCACGACTCTACTCCACTCCCTGCGGCGGACCCTGCGTAGCTCCACTACTCTCTGACAGGCCGTGTTAACGGCCACGACTCTGCTCCACTCCCTACGATGGATTCTGTGCAATTCCATCACTCCCCGACGAGTCACGATAGCGGACGCCACTCCACTTCCCGTAACTGATTTCATGTGGTGAGCCACAGTGATAGCCACGATCTCGCTCCACTACCCTCCGCAATAAATTCCTCTTGGTTTTGGGCGGCATACGACCAGGCGGTTTCAGGCGTCACTATCAATTTGTTGCCCCCTTTGTCTATAAAAGGAGAACCCCAGATACGTTATTCTATAAGCTCTCATTTTTACCTAGAAACTCTGCTAAAATTTCTGTTCGAGCACTCCATTCTTGTTGAGGCAGAGAACTGACTTGAGCGTCGGAGGGTCTTGCCGGAGCAACCCCACCTCTGGTTTAGACTTCTTTTGCAGGTCCCGACGGCGACCGCGACTCCCTCGACTCCAGCTTCTCCGGCGCAAGTGGATTTTTGCACCAACAAGTAGAAATAGTTTTTACTGATTCATTAATCGAGTCATCATTCATCGAATCGAGATACATATAGATAGGTATTTGGGTTTGACATATTTTCGTACCTATGGTCTTTTCGAGATGTTGTGTGATCGAAAGATTGAATTGCTCGGGTAACTCACCACGAAAGGATAATTTTTGATATTTTTATCAAATTTTAAATCTTTTGGATAGTTCATGATACATTGCTAGATATCAATCTTGACTTGTGGACTCATCAAAATTAAAAGAGTTTAATTCGAGAATCAATTAGGAAGAGTCCTAGTTGATTGAGACTCTTGAGTTGACCTAATCCAATTAGACTGGGGTTACATCGAGAGTCTAGATCATTGCTGGCTAGATTTGAAATCCAATGTGTCACACATAATAGGAATTTGATCTTGATTCAATATATTTGGATTATTGTAAATCCAATGGGTTAATTAAATTGCTAGCATATGAATTAACCCAAGTTTCCAATTGGGTTCAGGTGCAAATGTGTTTGTGTTAATCTTTTGCTTGTTGCCTTGACCTAATATGATTGGATTTGAAACCAATCTATTTATTAGTTGGTTTATCTGAAGTTTATGAAAGAATTCTATATGAATCCACCACCTCCACCCCAAAATCCACATGCCAATTTATTTGTGGCATCATATTTATTTTTGTAGTTAAGGAGAGGAGTCCTTCTCCTTTACTTATATTAATTCTCTTACATCTTCCACATGTCCCTTAATTTTGTGTGCCATCAAATGGTGCCTTGGGACATGTGGGTGTGGAAGAAAAGAAGGAGTCCTTCTCTAAGAAGGAACTCCATGCAAAATAGATTAGGGACGCCCACTTTTTTTATGTGATGAAATGGAAGAGTCCATTTCATTGCAAACTCTTAATTCTTCCTTTAATTTTCCACGTATTTCTTAATTCCTCATGACATGAGATGCCTCTTGGGATTATGGGTGCAGAAGAGAAGGAAGAGTCCTTCTCTAGCAAAGAGTTTGAATGCCAAAAATAATTTGGTTCCTCCCTTATATACATTGAGTTTATGGAAGAGTCCTTAATGGTATGGACTCTTTGTTTCTCATGTTAAATCCTTTTCCCCACACACCATATGATCGTGTATTAATTTTTCTTAGTAGAGAAAGAGTCTTTCTACTAGTTAATCATCTTTTATTCTATGCCATCCCCTTGTGTTCCATGTTTGAAAATTAAATCTTAGCATATAAGAGTTAAGGGACACCAAGAGTTGGCATCCCATGGTATCCCTCTTGGTTTCCTATTTAAAGGGGGCACTACAACTAGGTTGGCATGCCAATTTTGGGCTGTAGTTAGGTGTGGGAATGAGAAGAAAATGATGGAAAAAAATCTAGGAAAAAGACAAAAAAAAGAAAGAGAAAAAAAAAAAAAAGGAAGGGAAGAGAGAAAATGGAAAGCATGAGATGCTTGTCCAAAAATCAGATTGTTCATATGTTGAACATAAATCTGATTTATGTGTAGTGAGATCTTTGAGGAAGAGTTTCTAAAGAGGTCTTAGTAGAGGTCATGAAGGTATAACAAGTGGTGGTGCACTTGCAAAGGGACGGTCGACAGCAAGCTTACGAAGAAGGCTGCAGCACCATGACAAATTGGGAAGGGCCCTGATCAATCCTGTGTGGATCACCGTTGGAGGGCTTCTACTTTGGAGTCTCATGGAGGTCTCAAAGTTATCTATTTATGGTCTTCTCATTGGTATATGACTTCTAGTCTCTTCCTGATATATATGTTTTTGATCGTTTGATTGTAATCATCAAGAGATTCCTAGGGCTTTTGTGTTCTGATAGACTAGTTTAAATGTTAAACTTTATTTTCAATTATTGAATGCATGTAAAAAATTTTGAAATTTATATTCTACTGCAATCACTGGAACCCAACATCCTAGAGGTGTCCACTATGAGACCATACCATTGTTCTTGAGATAGGCCTAGAATTTCTTACTAAGATATTTTCCTCCTCGATCTGATCGAAAAACCTTTATGGATTTTTCGATTTATTTTTCTACTTCATGTCTGAACTCTGTGAATTGTTCAAAAGCTTCAAACTTTTAATACATCAAATACACAAAATCATACCATGAATAATCATCAGTAAAAGTTATGAAGTAGACATAGCCACCCTTAGCTTGTACATCGAATGGACCACACACGTCAGTGCATACGAGGGCTAATATTTAGTGGCCCTTTTCTCTTGTCCCACGAAGGGCAACTTAGCTATTTTTTCTTGAAGACATGACTCGCAAACTTAGATAAGACTCAAAGTCAATGGTCCGAAAAGATCATCTTTTTCAGTTTGTTGAGTCTGTCCTCTCTTATATGGCCTAGCCTAAGGTGCTATAGATACTTTTGGCTAATCCTATCTCTAAGTCTCTTAGACCTTATGGCATTCACAGTTTACTTGTTAATATTAACACTTGCATCTATTGGATTTGTACCTTAGAAGCCAATTGTTGGCTGACACATTATGTAATTTCATGGCCTAAACTTGTACTTGTAATTCTTTTATTATCAATAATTTTTTTTTTCATTCCAATCATGTTTATGTGTTCATGATTTATCCTAAAAATTAACAAAGATAATTTTTATATATTCTTAAAATATAAGAATTTAAGATATATATTAATTAATGATTAATTTCTAAATACTTTCGATCAAAGGATCGTCATAAAGAATAGTGATCAATCCATATGAGATCGGTGCACGGTTCACCTCCCTTACGAGCAGATGAGTCTCGAGTCTATGGTGTAAGAGACACTGGGATGAAGGTGCGGTGGTTGTTAGAGGAATAACTTACACTGAGCATGACCAACATGAGAACCACATGGATGTCTACTCACTCATCAGTGGTCTTCTCAATATTGCAGTGGTGTGAGTGATCCTTTAACCTATAGTGTCATTGACTATTCACAGCGAAGCTACTAGGTTTGACTGTATATTCTTTTTGATCCCTAGCCATTCAGATTTTTTGCTGTGTATGTTGGCTTCAGTAGGTTCAGATTCACTATTTGGAGTAGGATGCACCTAAAAAGAATCTATCGACCTTGGTAGAAAAGGAGAAATCCTATGTGATTTACGAGACTGAGTTTAGAAAATTTTTGGCCAAAGAAAGTGTGAATACTGAAAATGAGTTTTCATAAGATTCACTGGAAGAAGAGTGCCCTATAAGCCAATCGCAAGTGTGTTGCGATGGGGCTTTTCTTTGTTGAAAGGTTTTGTGACAATGGTGGAAGCACGGATTTCAAAGCAATTATTATGAAATAAAAAAAACCAAAATCTAACTCCAAGATCACCTTATCAGAAATTAAATCATATAATATGCATTAATATCAAAATAAAAGATATAGAAACATACCTCTTATCGCTAGACCCTAATTTATGCTTAGTTGTCGGTAGCAATCCGTCTGGGTTTCCACCAGGTGCCCACGTGTTCACCCTCCAACGTTGATCTACACGGGGACTCGATCAATCCACTAGCACCTATTTAAATATTCTCTATAATTAAATTTTGATTTATCAGAATTTAAATGCAATTTGGGCAGAACCTCCTTTCTTGGCTTTGCTCTCACACTGTTGGACCTTTTCTTGCCTTCCTTTCTTGCTCCTTGTCTCCTTAATTTTTATTCTAATTCTCTAAGCCTTTTGGAAGACTTCTTATCCTTTATCAGGACCTTATCTAGGCTAGAGAGAAAGAATAAAGAAAATTAGACAAGAAAGCCTCTTGTAAGAAAGAAGGAAGAATTCTGAATGGCACGAAGACTCCTCAGCGTGCACCCCTATTTATATTGCACGTAGGGGTGCAAACCAAAACATCTCATGCCCACTCACACTTTATCTCATGCCCCCTTTCTATTTCTCACACCCCATAAATTGTAAAATGCCATGTGTACATCAAAGTTGGGTTGAAGAGGCACCTTATTTCAGAAGGACTCTTCGATCTTAACTTACGGTGTTCACATGAGAAGTCACAAAGCTTCTCTTATTGTTACCATCAACCCTTGCCTTTGGATCTAGAAGAAAGCCCATCCAATGGCCAAGATAGAGGGTACCAACTTCAGGAATGGTGCAAGAGATTAAGGGGCGTGGATAAGTTAAAACTTATCTCCCCATTTGAAATTTCCAAGGGCGCTTCCAAGAGGTGGCGCATGGATTTAATCCTTATCTCTTCTCCTAATTTTTCTACAATGACTTTAATACTCAGAAGGACTCTTAGGTGCCTCTAAGACATCTAAAAACCATTTGTAGAATAAAAGTCATGGAGAAAAAATAGGAAAGACCAAGTTAAGGGGCGCCATCTCCCATCCATGCACCATGTGACACATGCGCATGGATTTAATCCTTATCTACTTCTCCTAATTTTTATATGAGGAGTTTAATACTCAGAATGACTCTTAGGTGCCTCCTAAATATCAAAATATTCATAGAATAAAAGTCATGGAGAAAAAATAGGAAAGACCAAATTTAAGGTGGCACCAACTCTATCCATGCGCCTATGTGGCTCATGCGCATGGATTTAAATCCACACGCCAAGAGAGAGACTCTTAGGCATGTGGTTCCCTAGTTTTTGGCACCCAACAGCAATCCCAATTAAAATACTTCAAACCCATTTCAAGACCAAATCCAATTTGGCTTAAATTGGTTCTAAACTAGCCCAAATCGGAACCCGATTCGAATTTGATTCGAATCTAAATTCTAGGGTTTGCAACATGTGCTAGCATGTTCAACTTGCAAACATGGTTTAATCAAATTAAACCCATGATCAATTCCCTTTGTGTGTGACCCATTGGGTTCCACATCTAGCTAGTAGTGAGTCCAGGTGCAATTTAAACTAATTTGGTTAGAACACAATCTAGCCGATTTAGGTCAAATCAAGCTAAATCGTTTTGATCAATCAGAACAGCTTTTAAATTAATGATCGAATTAACTCTTTAATTTGATCAAACTCACAAGACATGATTGATGTCTAGCAATGTATCATATTTACTTGAAAGATATGAAATTTTTGATGGAAATACCAAAAATACCCTTCAGTGAAATTACCATGCAACTTGATCTTACGATCATCCTACATCCCGAATATAAGTTTGGGTATGGAAAAATGTCAAATCCAATTTTATATTCACATTTCTCTCGATCAAATAATAATGATTTGATTGAAACATTAGAAACTATTTCTAATTTTTCATAATGCTCTGATCAAAGTCTTCCTGAATCATTATTTGATTGAAGCAGATAGGATGCGATCTCCTCTTACTAGGAGTGATCGTTTCCATATTGACCTACTCACAACCTTCATAAGCAATCCATCATATCCAGAACATCCCGTACATGATTAAATCATGAATGAGTATGATCCAAAATATAGATTCATGCTTATAAGGTTCTATGGCAGTCTCAGGTCAAAAGATTTACATGCACAATTCCCACTATAAGAAAAAATCTGTTGACATGTAGATAAGACTCCATCAGATGTTCTTTAATTGGATCAATTCAGTGAATTCATTCTCTAATGAACACTTATATCCTATATTAGTGTCATACACAAGTAATTGTGAGATCAATTACCCTCTTAATCGAGCATACACAGATGTACCAGTCTTACCAGAAATATTGATCCCCTACCTAATGTTCCATCGACTAGGAATATTTAAAATTAGGATTTTAAGGTTTTAGGTCTCACTGGTATGATCACATCATAACCCTAAAACCATAGCCCTAATTTATAGGATTCATCATAATAAAAAATAAGATGCAGCATATGATGAACAAAATACTTTTATTTATTTAAAAAATCAGTACATGAGAGTTGTCAGGAGACAAAAAGAATATCCTTCAATTTATACATTTTGATTGGCTTATAGGGCATATTCCTTTCAATTCTCCCACTTACACTAAAGCCAAT
>NC_025997.2:59499088-59607133 GCF_000442705.2 Elaeis guineensis
CCCTTAACTTGCCATGTTTGGATAAGCCTTGACTAGGTGTTTGACCTAGACAAGGACTCTATCATATCTCTCTATATAAGATGAGTTTCTTTGTAAAATTTTAAGTGGAGTCATAGATTTGAGATACCTTTGTGCATCAAAAAATTAGAGAGAAATACCTTTGGGTCGTGGAGATATAAAAGACGCAAGTTAGGGCATTTAGAGAGAAAAACGTGAAGAAGAAGAGGGTCTTCTTCTAGGGTTTTTGTTTTCATATCTTTCCTCCCTCCATCTTGAGTTTTTTGAGAGTGTCTCAGATCTGAAACTCCTCCTTCTACTTTTATCTGTGGAAGAGTCTAAATCAAGAAGAAGGAGGCACCTGATCAACCATCAAAGAAGGATCAGCGCAGTACTAGCATACTGTGCTGATTTCCTGAAGCAGGACTTCTGATCGAGATTCGTGGGCTCGTGTGGACGACTCCTAGAGGCCGGACGCATGTGCGGCTTGCAACATCATCCTTAAGCCCGGATCAGCGAGGTTAGAGCATCTAACTTGCAAGGTAATAGATCTGATCTATTATTTAATACATACATTAGATGTAGCTAGTATAGAAACATGTTGATATGATCAACATGTAGTTCATACTATATTCATATATATTTTAATTTTTGATTTAATGCTATGTAATAATTATGTAATAGGATCTTAGATCTAGGGATTTTCTGATCTTAGAAAATAAATTTTGATTTATTTTAGTCTTTCGCTGTATGATCTTGAAAAAGTTTCTAAGATCTAACCCTCTTTTTCAAGATCTAACCCTGAAACCCTAGATCTGGTTCCTTCAATTGGTATCAGAGCCAGGTTCTTTATTACATGATTATTTATACATGCTTAGATTATTTTTTAGATTAGATCTAATTTATAATCTGATTATTAAATCTGAAATTAAAATTTTAGATCAATCACAAACTGCAAGGTTGTCCTGCTGTAAGGTTTACCCCTTACAGTGCAAAGGTTGTCCTAGTTTGTGTAGATCTATCTTTAATCATAAATTTGTTAGATATGATCTAGATTAAATTTATGATTTATTAGATTTAAAAGATATTTAAATCTGAAATAAAATCTCTTTGTTAATAATTTTTATGCAAAGAAATTATTTAAAGTTGAAATTGTTTCAATTACATGAACCTGTTTAGATTAGATCTAAAGTAGTTTCATGTTTATTTCACTTGCATCTTGATTATGAATCAAACATGCAATATGATTGGTAGAATTATATTGTAAAATTATTTTATAAATATGAAAATTATTTTTTGAAAAGCCAAACCCAACCCTCAGCCCAAAATTTAATTAAGAATTAAGAAGTTGTTTGATTAGGTTCTAGGATTGTGAATTGAAGAACCTAAGACACAAATCATAACACATTGGGTTAATGGGTTAGTGGGAATTAGGTCCATTAATTGGGTTAGACCTATGGTTAGATTAAAGATGGACTTAATTAGAGAATTGACTAAATCTAATCAATTGTTGTCTTAGATTAGGTCAAGGATTCTCTAGATCAATTACAATAGTTGTAGTTGGTCAAGTCCATATCTTTAACGAGAACCAAATGGACTTGATTTTTGGCTAAGCGGTCTAGCATGAACTGTTAGGTTGATCTAATCGAAACTAATTAAATTAGTTGCTGTCTAAGGTAAACCAGATCGGTGGTTTTTAATTGGGAGCCCGCTTACCTGGCCATTTCTGATGGTGTCTAAGGCAAGCTTTGGCAGACCCTCCCACTGATCGAACTTACCTGGCCTCTTGGTGAAATTATGTTTTGATCGGATCACTTGACTATTCGAGCTGACCCATGTCAGCTAGGTAAATCAGTGTGACTGATTTAGGTACTCCTAGACCAGCCCTGGTCTCCCTTAAGCTGACTTGGTGAAGCCAGTGGGAGGATCATGATAAGCTGGTTCTTCTGACTTCATCCTCTATATTATTTAAATCTTCTAAAATTATTAGGTCCTTAAAATGATAAAGTTATGGAGATAACTGAGTCATAGCCTCCATTAAGGTATTTGATAATGAGTCCATTAACTCAATAATCATTGCAGACCCAAAGGCCTGGTGCTTGTTGACTAATGGAATTATCACTCATCATATGACGACTTGGAAGTGTCTCTCTAATGGTGGTTAGGTGAGCCAACCAAAGTTGGGCTTAATCATTCGTTGGTTAGATACACCAAGTATGATCATGTTAATGGTTGGACCTAACTGGATCCTTACAGTGGAGGCCAAAGCCTACTGATTAGGTTTCTGGGGCAAAATTAAAATTACTAGAAATTGTTTAGAGAAACAATTGGTTATGAACCTACCCTTAGATGTACATGGGTTGGCCAACCAAAGTTGGGCTTGTGTGCAGTCTAAGTGGATTCTAGTACCCGCTAAGAAATTAGGGTAATTCCTCAAGTTGGAGGTAGAGGCTACCAATTCGAATAAAATAGTGGGAGAAACCTTTTGATTAAAGTCCAAATCTTTAGGTTTAATGAATCAATTACTAATTAGGTTATGGTTCTCCTTTGTGCAAATATGGCCCTTCCCTATCGCTCCGATCATTGTTGGACAATGATAAGTTGGTGGGACCCAACTTCGGTAGCTGGTACCGAAAATTGAAGATAGTCTTGGAGCATGAACGGATCCTATATGTGATAATGGATCCTGCACCTGAGGAGCCAGCTGTCAATGCACGTGGAACAGTCAGAGACACTTACCAAAAGTGGCTCAGTGACCGGACCATGGTGTGCTGTATCATGCTGGCTATCATGAGCGACGAGTTCAGTCGCAGATTCGAGACGGCTCAGCCAAAGGACAAGCCTCAAGTGTTGGAGGATGCCTTTGGCACACCCGATGACGTGGAGAGGCACAAGACTAGTTGTGCTATCTTCAACGCCAAAATGCGGGATGGTGCCTCTGTCACTGATCATGTATTGTACATGATCGAGCTGATGGAACGATTGAGCAAGCTCGGCTTTCCCTTGCATGAGCAGCTTGGGAAAGATGCAATACTGAACTCGCTGCCCAAGTCTTATCTCCCATTCCTCACTCATTATAGAATGACAAAGTCTGAAGTAAACTACCACGGATTACTGGGGTTACTTCAAAACTTTGAGAAAGATCACCAACTCCATAAGGAGTTGGTGAACTTAGTGGGAGGTTCGTCTTCTGGTTCTCGACCCTTTAAGAGAGGGAAGAAGAACAAGAAGAAGAAAGTGAAGAAGGTGCAAGTTCAGGCTGGGACATCTGTGCAATGTCAGACCAAAAAGGTCAAGCCTGATAAGAGTCTATTCTACTGGCAAGCACCCTAGATTAGATAGTGTGTCAGATATCTACTTATGGCACTGTAGGCTAGGTCATATAAACAAGAACAGAATAAACAGGTTGACTCAAGAGGGAATCTTTGAAGTTAGTGATTATGAATCACTTCCAACCTGTGAGTCCTGTCTTCTTGGTAAAATGACCAAGTCACCTTTTACTGGAAAAGGTGAGAGAGCTACTGAGCTCTTGAGCCTAGTACATCTGATGTATGTGGGCCCATGAGCACCAGTGCTAGAGGTGGATATTTTTACTTCATAACTTTCACGGATGACCTATCCCGATATGGATATGTCTATCTGATGAAACATAAGTCGGATTCATTTGAAATGTTCAAACGATTCTGAAGTGAAGTAGAAAAATAAACTGGAAAGAGTATTAAAACTCTTCGATCTGATCGAAGAGGAGAATACCTTTCTAGTGAGTTTCTCACATATCTAGGAGAGAATGGGATTCTCTCCCAATGGACTCCTCCAAGAACACCACAGCATAATGGTGTGTTTGAAAGGAGGAATCGGACTTTGTTAGACATGGTCCGATACCATGATGGGTTTTTGCTAGCTTGCTGATATCCTTCTGGGGATATGCACTCGAATCGGCCTGTTATCTGTTAAATAGGATTCCAAGTAAGTCTGTAATTAAGACTCCATATGAGATATGGACAGGGCGTAAGCCGGTACTTTCACACCTTAGGGTCTGGGGGTGCCCGACCTATGTCAAATGATTAGTCACAGACAAACTTGGACCTAGGTCTGACAAATGCTCATTCATAGGGTACCCCAAAGAGACAAAAGGATATTTTTCTACCATGCTGATGAATAAAAGGTGTTCGTCAGCCTTAAGGCAATCTTTTTAGAAAAGGAGTTCCTTGGTGAAGGAACCATTGCCTCTAAGGTTGAACTTGATGAAGTTCAACAGGTAGAAGGACCGACACCAATAGCTGAACCTGAGTCGGATATGATTAGATCACATCCGGAGCCCAATACACCTGCACCATTAAGGTGATCCGGTAGAGTACCGCATCAGCCGGACAGATACTACTGTTTCTTGATCCGGGATGGTGATCCCATTGAACTTGATGAGAATAATGAGGATCCGATCACCTATATGGATGCTATGCAGAGACCTGATTCTGAGAAATGGCTTGAAGCCATGAAATCCGAAATGGAGTCCATGAAGGTCAACGATGTATGGACATTGGTTGACCCACCTGAAGGGGTTAAACCCATTGAGTGTAAATGGGTCTTCAAAAGGAAGAGGGGCGCAGACGGAAAGGTGGAGACCTATAAAGCCCGTCTGGTTGCCAAGGGGTATCGTCAACATTATGGTATTGACTATGACGAGACGTTTTTCCCTGTGGCAATGCTCAAATCTATTCAGATAATGCTTGCAATAGCTGCCCATCTGGATTATGAGATCTGGCAGATGGATGTAAAGACAGCTTTCCTGAATGGAGAGCTGACTGAAGAGGTGTATATGATACAACCTGAAGGGTTTACATCCACAGATAAGTCCAAGGTGTGCAAGCTTCAGAGATCCATTTATGGATTGAAGCAAGCTTCTCGGAGTAGGAACATACGTTTTGATAAGGTGATCAAAACGTATGGCTTCATTAAGAATGGAGAAGAGCCCTGCATCTATAAATGGGCAAATGGTCCAGTTGTGATATTTTTTGTCTTGTATGTGGATGACATTCTCTTAATCGGGAATGACATCCCCGCACTACAGGGAATAAAAGTTTGGTTGTCATCACAGTTCTCCATGAAGGACTTGGGTGAAGCATCCTACATGCTAGGTATGAAGATCTATAGGGATAGATCTAAAAGGATGCTTGGGTTATCCCAGTCCATGTACATAGACACTGTGCTGAAGAGGTTCAGCATGGAGAATTCCAAGAAGGGCTATCTACCGATAGGCCATGGAATTTTTCTCTCTAAGAAGGATTGTCCGACAACTCCTGAAGAGAGAGAGCGTATGAGTAGAGTCCCATATGCTTCAGCCGTGGGATCTATTATGTACGCCATGACATGTACAAGACCAGATGTGGCATACTCACTAGGAGTAGTGAGTAGATACCAATCTGATCCTGGAGAAGATCACTGGAAAGTGGTTAAAGCCATCCTTAAGTATTTGAGAAATACTAAGGACCAATGGTTGGTTTATGGCGAGTCAGATCTGAAACTTGTGGGGTTCACAGACTCCAGCTTCCAATCTGACCATGATGACAGCAGGAGCGTGTCGGGTTATATCTTTACTCTGAATGGTGGAGCCATCTGCTGGAAGAGTTCCAAGCAGCATACTGTGGCAGACTCTGTTTGTGAAGCGGAGTATATCGCAGCATCAGATCCGCAAAGGAGGCTGTGTGGCTGAGGAAATTCATCAACGAGCTCGGAGTAGCACCCTCCCTCGATGGTCCGGTCCTGCTCTATTGCGACAGCACTGGTGCCATAGCTCAGGCGAAGGAACCCAAAGCACATCAGCGGACGAAGCACATCTTGCACCGCTTCCACCTGATCCGAGAGATCGTGGATCGAGGTGACGTCGACCTTCAGAAGATCGACGGAAAGAAGAACCTAGCCGACCCCTTCACTAAAGCCTTGGCAATAAAGGAGTTCGACAACCACAAGTCGAAGATGGGTATTAGATACTGTGCCGAGTGGCTTTAGGACAAGTGGAGTTGTTGGGAAATGTGTCCCAAAAAGCCAATCGTCAAGTTGTTGACGGTTGAGCAACCAAGTATTGTAATTGATTTGTTAATAAATAAAATATATTTGGTATTTTCATCATAAGCTTTCATCTTCTAATGAACTCCGTTGTTATGATGAAGTCCTTAGGATTATTTAGATTCGATAAAGAGAGGATTTATCGATTAGTCCTTAAAACTGTTCACGACCAAATGATAGGCTGTTAATAAGGACGACAGCTTCTATCGAGCATAGGTCGCTGTAGGCCATATGGGTTGGTTGTCCTCTTAACCAAAGAGTGTGGAGACACTGGTATGGCATACAGGTGAGATGTAAGGGTACATCGTCATTGAACGTGACCAACTCCAGAGCATTCTGCTGTCGAGAATGTCTCTGATGGGATATAGGTATAAGTGTCCCTTAGACTTGAGATCGCCTCAGTGACTTGCAAGCAACTCACTGTGCTTTGGTACTGGACTAACTGAATTTCTAATTCAAGGACGGAAGGCTTCTGGGCACAGTCAAGTACTTGCGAAGTCAGAGTGTGATCGAGATGGGATTGACCACTCCAAGAGTTGGAGAAGAATGAGTCGCTGTATTTCAATTTAGCAAAACCTTGGCCAGGGTAATCCATCAGATGGATTTGATATTTTGAAATACAATGTGGACAACCTAATCAGAGTTGACAGTTAAACTCTGGGGTGTCCTATGATCATTTTGGTCAAGGAATGAATTATATGAAAACTATATCCGCATGGGTTCTAAGGATGTTGTTCTACACATTCGACCTATCCGGTCGTCGGGTACCATTGCTAGACGGTCACTTCGATTGGTATAGAAATTTATTCCTATGCTACCGGCTTAGGTTCGGACCTATGAGGTCACACACATTAGAGTTCATGATCCGATCGGATGGTTGATCAACGATTAAGAATTGTTCTAGGGTTAGATGATCAATACGATTGATATTTAACCTAGTGCAAGTGTTGCAGGAGGATCGATTAGCAATTTGATTGCTAATTGGCTTAATTTGATTAAGCCAATGGGCTGAGATTAAGTCTAATTAAATATAATTTAATTAAATTTAGTTTGGACTTGATTGGATCAAGTTCAATTGGTTTATTGGATAAGCCAAGTGCAAGGAAAGACTAGTCCTAGTTAACTAGGACTTGGGTCAATCTAATTTCTAATTTGATTAGAAAATTAAATCAGATTTAAATCTAATTTAATTGATTAAATTAGATTCTTAATTGGGTTAAGACCTATTTTAATTGGGTTGATCTAATTTTGATTTGATTTGGTTTGGGAAACCAAATTAAAACAAGTCATAAGACAGAATCCTAGTAGGACTAGGATTCCACCTTGCGCCACATAATCCTTCTCCACGCCCTCTCTCTTATTCAATGCCAATCTCCACTTATTTTGTGCGACAAAAGCCCTCTCCTAGATTTCTCCCACATTCACAAAAGGTTTCTTCTCTTCTTTCTTACATGGAAGGTGGTTTGGATCAAATCTAAAAGGAATAAGTTTGGATTTTGAATTCTATGAGATAGAGTTTTAGAAATCCAAAACTCTTTCAATTTTGCACCGAATTTATCCAAATTTTTTTTGGAATTTTTGTGGCCTTTAGGGTTTACATTTTGAACCCTTTGCTGGTGATCCATTCACGAAAATATGGAGGAGATGCTCAAGAGTTGGGCGTCCCTTAACTTGCCATGTTTGGATAAGCCTTGACTAGGTGTTTGACCTAGATAAGGACTCTATCATATCTCTCTATATAAGATGAGTTTCTTTGTAAATTTTAAGTGGAGTCAGAGATTTGAGATACCTTTGTTCCATCCAAAAATCAGAGAGAAATACTTTGGGTCGTGGAGATATAAAAGATGCAAGTTAGGGCGTTTAGAGAGAAAAATGTGAAGAAGAAGAGGGTCTTCTTCTAGGGTTTTGTTTTCATATCTTTCCTCCCTCCATCTTGAGTTTCCTGAGAGTGTCTCAGATCTGAAACTCCTCCTTCTACTTTTCATCTTTGGAAGAGTCCAAATCAAGAAGAAGGAGGCACCTGATCAACCATCAAAGAAGGATCAGCGCAGTACTAGCATACTGTGCTGATTTCCTGAAGCAGGACTTCTGATCGAGATTCGTGGGCTCGTGTGGACGACTCCTAGAGGCCGGACGCGTGTGCGGCTTGCAACATCATCCTTAAGCCCAGATCAGCGAGGTTAGAGCATCTAACTTGCAAGGTAATTGTTGCCCAGCTATGCAACCCAAGAGGGGGGGGGTGAATTGGGTTTCTAAAAATTTTAAGCCCAACTGATTACTTATGAAGAACAAAACAAAGACTTTAATTCAATATTAATTACCTATAGCAGGAATGCAAGAATATAATAAAGAAATAAAGTGAAGTGATAAAGCACACCACAAACACAAGATTTATAGTGGTCGGTGCTAACCTTGCACCTACATCCACTCCCCAAGCTCCTACTTGGGAATTTCAATCCACTATACTTTGTATTCAACCCGAATACAAAATGTCAGAAACTCCGACACTAGCTATCCCAAGCTAGATCACTTATTTCTCAGGTACAAGTAAACCCAAAATACTCCGATTTCAGGTTCGGATCAACCTTTCCTTGTTTTGGAAATCCTCCAAAAACAAGAACTAAAACTCACAAAGAGTTATAAAAATTTGAGCACAGATTAATACAATAACAGCTCCTTTAAATGAGCGAATATAACAATAAAAACTTTTACTCAAATGAAGAACCCCTTTTCGAATTTTCTCAAGGTGGATGAACGCTTGAACGAATGCTTGAGAAGAGGTTGATTGTTAATTGAAGATCTCTTGAAAGCTTTGGAAGATCTCTAGATCAAGGTTGAACAATAGGCTTGAAAGATCCTCTTGAATGCTCTTGCTTTTCTCTTTCACAATCTCTCTTGTATATTGTGGATCCTCTCTCTTTTTCTTTTTGGATATTTCGTTGATCTCAGACTTTTTCGTGCAGATTTCGGATCCTTTCTTCTGTTTTTCTCTCATCTTTGATTTCACGTTTGATCTGCTATTTAATCTGTAATTTCTTTCACCATTTAAAGCATTTTATGATATTAGAAGCAAGAGAAAATAATTTAGGCAGATAAAGAGCCGTTAGAGCAATTTTGGGAAGCATAAAAGGCAATTAAAATGGGCAAAAAAATAGCCGTTGCTGATATTTCCCATCGCAGGGGTCGACTCATGAGTCGACTCATGCTTCAGGGTCGACTCATGAGTCGACCTCTGTTGCAAAAACCAGAGAATGCGTTTCTGAAAATTCTTGGCTCAAATTAGCAGGGGTCGACTCATGAGTCGATCTCATGCCTTGTGGGTCGACTCATGAGTCGACTCACAGGTCGTGCCAAGCCAGAAAACTAGCGTGCCAAGGAGAATTTTTGCGTGCCAATCAGCTCACAGTGCCATGAGTTGACTCATGAGTCGACTCATGCACTTCAAACCTTCATAACTTCAAAAATATAAGTCCAAACACAATGAAATTTTCACCAATAGATTTCAAATCATTTGTTCCACCAAATGGTACTATCAAATCAGGATTTTAGTGAAATTATGATTTTGCCCTTGAAGAGCATAAGGACTTTTTCATTTTAAAATTATTTGTATCCCTTCAATCTGCTTTGTAATCATCAAAATCAATCTAGGAGCAACAATCTCCCCCTTTTTGATGATGACAAAACACTTAACAAAAGCATTTATGTGAATGCATTAATGTCAAAAGAATGCACTATAGGTGTATATGCTTGAAAAATATGATTCTTTTGGCATGTGATATAAATGGTCATATGCAAAAATAGTTTGTCCATTTTCATAAACATTTGAAAAGAGTATTAGATCATTTTGAGTTTAAGATATATCAGAGCAAGAGAGAAAAATAAATTTTTTTCAATATATCAGAGCAAGAAAAAATAATTTTTACAATGTTATCCGAAAAGATTTTACAATGTATCAGAGTAAATGTTATAATATAACAGAGAAAATTTCACACTGTATCAGAGCAAATTTTATAATGTATCAGAGAAAATTTCATACTGTATCAGAGCAAATTTTGTAATGTATCAGAGAAAATTTCACACTGTATCAGAGCAAATTTTGTAATGTATCAGAGAAAATTTCACACTGTATCAGAGCAAATTTTGTAATATATCAGAGAAAATTTCACACTGTATCAGAGCAAATTAAAAGAAATTTTAGGGAGTATCAGAGTAAGTTAAATTTCTTAAGATGTATCAAGGTAAATTTCAAAAGATATATCAGAGCAAGTTTGAATTTTGAAATATATCAGAGCATATTTAAATTTTTAAGGTAAATCAGAGCATATGTAAAGAAGTAATTTAAAAGTTACATAATTGCATTGTACTTAGCATTGTACTTTAAATTCTTCAATTAATTTCTCATAATTTGTAATTTTGCTTTTGATGGGTTGCTTTTTGTTTAATTTCTCCTCCTTTTTCTTGCTTTTTTGTTTAATTTCTCCCCCTTTTTCTTTCATAATTTAGGGTTTTGCTTTTAATGAGTTGCTTGCTTTTTGTTTAATTGTTTACTTTCTCCCCCTTTTTGACATCATCAGACATGGTTAACTTTTCCTTTTTCAGAAATATCTTTTAATTTCTCCCCTTTTAGAGTATATCACAGATGTTTGCTCCCCCTTAATATAGCAATTATCAACAGCAAACAACAACAATATAATTCCAAAATATATAACCAAAATATGATCAATATCATTACAAAAGGTAGAAATATAGGTAAAAGATGATTCCATTAATATCATAATTGTTTCAATACATAATTCTTTAAAAATAAAATTCAACCAGCTAATTGTCAATACATGACCCCAAGGTATAGATCCTAGAACAAGATACTAACACCTAGGATCTAGTAAAGATCAAGATAAGTCAATGATCGGAGTCATCAGAGATAGGGTGAGGAGATGATGGATCAGAAGTGCGTCCTCTACCCCGTCTGCCTCTGCCACGAGCAGGAGAGGAGATGAACTGGGTGGCTGAGAACGCTGAGATGCTAGGGACTGAACAGAAAGGGTGAGTCTAATAGAATCAAGTACGTTCAGTGCTCTGGAAACAGATTGAAGTAGAGCAGTGAACTGAGTGGTAGCATGCTCACTCGATCCTTGGATCTCTTTCCTCAGTAATTCATATCCACCTTCTAGTGCTCCTCTGAGCCTGCCTGCCTCTGCAGTGAGGTCTGTGACCTCAATAGTAGACTCTGTGGCTGGGGATGGGCCAAAGCAAGGACTTGCCCCTGCAAGTCAAGAACTCTGTCAGTAAGTCTCCAGACTGTGTCCTCAAGCTGCTGGATCCTGATGGACTGATCTGATATCATCTGAAACACAGTGGAGATGTGGGGAGTAATGGTCTGATCAGAAGAGGTGGCTCCAGGTGCAAAAGAAGTACTACCCCACTGACTAGACAGCAAAGAAGCCACACGCTGAGATATATGCTCGATCTGATCGTCAGCCAGTCTGAACTCTAAATGAGGTGCTTTGCTCTCTGGCTGATACACTGGTGTGGGCATCCTAGTAAACTCTGAAGGGCCAGCCTCAGTATCAGGAATGAACTGGGTATCTGGTGAAGCTGCCCTGAAGTCATATACAGGAGAAGATGGACCTTCTTCTTCTACTCTGCCTTCAGTTCTGTTTCAGCTCTTGTTTCAGCTCTATCCTCAGTTCTTTCTTCAGAGCCCTTGATCCAACCACCAACAGTCTTTGTAATTCCCATTCGGTGCAGGCTGTGTTGGTTGAAAGTGTCCACATGTGAGAGTTTGGTAGGTGCCTCCCCCTCACAGCTAACTCCATACCTCCTAAATACTCTAGTAAGGGCCATACCATAAGGCAAGTGTGCCTTGGATCTGTTCAAAGTTTCTCTCATGGCCTCTATCATAAGTGCAGGGAGGTTCAGGGGGGTCTGAGTGATGACATGAAACATGACACATACATCTCTGCTGGAAAGTAAGTCATGTCTACCACTCCTAGGAAGGAAGAGCTTTGAAACTATCTGATGCAGCACCCTCATCTCAATGGACAAAATCTTTGCTTCTAACTTGTTTAAACTTCCTGAATAAGTTTCTTCTAAGATCATTCTGATCTCCTCTTCTTTAATTGGGAGTTCCATATATGAATATCCTTCACTAGGCAACTGAAGTATTTCTCCCAATATCCTAGAATCCAAGCAGATATCAATTCCCTTTACAGTTGAAGTCACTGACCCGTTTCCATAATGTAGATTCTGGTAGAATTCTCTTACTAGGTCAACATAGGTGACTTCCTTAAGAGAGCAATAGAGTTCCCATCCTTGATTTTTAATTTTACTTGCAAAAGTAAAGCCTTCTTTCTCAAAGAACCGAAAATCTATATTTTTCTCGGTTTCTACTTTTCTATCAGAAAGAGGATTTACACTGGGGCTTATGGAGGATTGAGAGGGACCTTGAGTAGGTACAGAAACTGGAGTGGGAGCAGTTGAAGACTGAGCATGCCTTTCTTTCGGACAACTTCTTCAGGCTCACGGATTGATTTCCTTCTTTGGGGAAGCTTCATCTTTGGAGCCATATCCACTAAAGTAGCAGACAAGAAGACTTGAATTGAGTGGAGGAGGGATCACAAGAGAGTGACGAAGGATTTTGGTGGAGAAAAGAAGTGGATTTTGGAAGTTCGGTAAAGTGCTAGGGCACGTTCCAACCGCGCCAAGCAAAGCGAGAAAGCACAGAAAATCTTTTGAAGGAGGCGATTTTTGGTGGAGAGGAGGGAGAATTGCCTCAAAATTAATCCTTGGATTTGGAGCAAGAAGAGTTGGAGAAGACGGCTTTTGGAAGAAGAACGATGGGAAGATGAGTCGTCTCACAAACAGTAACCCTTATAAAAACAATGAACCCGTTGAAAGTTGGTGGGATTTACAAGTTTGCCATTGAGTCGACTCATGGGGGTCGACTCATGAAGTTCAGAAAATCAGGAAAAATGTGAATAAATTCCAGAAAAATTTGAAATTTTGAGTGAAGGAATTTTGCTCAAGATAAGTTTTTAGAATGATAAATTTGAGCTTTTGGGACCAGGATAGATGTTGAAACTTGAGCTCTAATCAATTCTTTGGAAATTAGAAATTTTAGGCAAATGGATCTAGAATTCCTAGATTTCTCCTAATTTCACAGAATCTATCCTCACTAAGGGTCTTTGTAAAGATATCAGCTAATTGATTCTCAGTGCAAACATATTCAAGAATTATATTTTTGTTTTGAACATGTTCTCTTATGAAATGATGTCTTATTTCAATATGTTTGGATCTTGAATGTTGAATTGGATTTTTAGATAGATTTATGGCACTTGTGTTGTCACATCTTATTGGTGTTTCATTAAGTTTGATTCAAAGTCTTCGAGTTGTTGCTTAATCCACAAGATTTGAGCACAACAACTTCCGACTGCAATGTATTCGGCCTCAGCCGTAGACAGTGCCACCGAATTTTGTTTCTTGCTAAACCATGAGATTAGGTTAACTCCAAGAAATTGACAAGTTCCACTTGTGCTTTTTCTATCTAATTTATATCCAGCAAAATCAGCATCTGAATATCCTAATAAATTAATTTGTGAGTCTTTAGAGTACCATAACCCTAGAGTTTGAGTACCATTTAAGTATCTAAGGATTCTTTTAACAGCATTCAAATGAGATTCTTTAGGATTAGATTGATATCTAGCACATAAGCAAACACTAAACATTATATCAGGCCTACTTGCAGTTAAATATAATAAGAGCCAATCATACCTCTATAGTATTTTAAGTCTACGCTTTTACCTTCATCATCCTTGTCAAGCTTACATGAGGGACTCATTGGTGTGCCAATTGGTTTGCAGTTCTCCATTCCAAATCTTTTGAGTAGTTCCTTGGTGTACTTGCTTTGGGTGATGGAGATTCCTCTTTTGATTGTTTGATTTGGAGTCGAGGAAGAAGGTGAGTTCTCCCATCATGCTCATCTCGAACTCCCCCTGCATAAGCTTAGCGAAGTCTTGACAAAGGGATTCATTAGTAGACCCAAAAATTATGTCATCAACATAAATTTGTATAATTAGCATATCATTTTGATTTCTTTTAATAAATAGGGTTATATCTACATTGCCTCTTGAAAAACCATTATTTAGTAGAAATTTGCTTAGCCTTTCATACCATGCTCTAGGTGCTTGTTTTAATCCATATAAAGCTTTATTTAATCTAAAGACATGATTAGGAAAAGCATGATTTTCAAATCCAGGGGTTGTTCTACATATACTTCTTCAGAGATATATCCATTTAAAAATCACTTTTAACATCCATTTGAAATAACTTGAAATTCATAAAGCAAGCATATGCAAGTAGAAGTCTAATAGCTTCTAATCTAGCAACAGGTGCAAAGGTTTCATCAAAATCAATTCCTTCTTCTTGATTATATCCCTTAGCAACCAGTCTTGCTTTATTTCTAATTACATTTCCATGCTCATCTAATTTGTTTCTAAAGACCCATTTTGTGCCAATTATTGAATAATCTTTAGGTCTTGATACTAAGGTCCAAACATTATTTCTTTCAAATTGATTAAGTTCCTCTTGCATAGCATTAATCCAGTTATGATCATTTTCAGCTTCTTCAAAAGTTTTAGGTTCAAGTTGAGATACAAAAGCACAATGATTAAGTACATCTCTAAGTGAAGAACGGTTTTTACCCCATGCATAGGATCACGATAATTAACTCCTTAGGGTGGTTGTGAACATACCTCCATTCCTTGGGTAGGTCATTTGTACCTTGAGGTTGTTCTTGAATTTCTTCACTTCTCTCATCTTGTTTATCTTCTTGATCCTTGTCTTCTGGAGTTGCTGAGTCTTTCAGAGTGATCTCCTTCATACCTTCTATTAGTGGCTCTGCATCATCAACACCCTCATTCTTCCTTGAAGGAAGATCGTTAGATTCATCAAAAACAACATGTATGGACTCCTCAACTACTAAAGTTCTTTTGTTGAAAACTCTAAATGCTTTACTAGTGGAGGAGTAACCTAAAAAGATTGCTTCATCTGATTTTGCATCAAATTTACCAAGTTTTTCTTTTCCATTATTTAATACAAAACATCGGCAACCAAAGACATGAAAATATGCAATATTTGGTTTTCTTCCTTTCCAAAGTTCATAGGGGGTTTTCTTTAAAAATTATCTAATTAAAGCACGATTTAAAATGTAACATGCTGTGTTAATAGCTTCGCCCAAAAATATCTTGGAAGGTTGCTTTCACAAAGCATGGTACGGGCCATTTCTTCTAAGTTCTGTTTTTCCTTTCAACTATCCCATTTTGTTGGGGTGTCCTAGGAGCAGAGAAGTTATGGCCAATTCCTTTTTCATCACAAAAATTTTCAAAATCTTGATTTTCAAATTCAGTTCCATGATCACTTCTAATATTTTGAATTGAAAATCCTTTTTCATTAGAGACTTTTCGATGAAATTTAGTGAAAATATGAAAAGTTTCATTTTTGTGAGCCAAAAAGAAAACCCAAGTAAAATGAGAGTAATCATCTATAATTACAAAGCCATATCTTTTTCCTCTTAGACTGGTGGTTCTTGTTGGTCCAAATAAGTCCATATGTAAGAGCTCTAATGGTCTAGAAGTTGAAACAGTATTTTTGGATTTAAATGATACTCTAGTTTGTTTACCTAATTGGCATACATCACAGATTCTATCCTTTTCAAAATTCAGTTTTGGCAAACCGAGAACTAAATCTTTCTTAATTAATTTTGAAAGAGAATGCATGCTGATATGTGCAAGTCTACGATGCCACAGCCAACTAGTCTCATTGATTTTAGCATTCAAGGATACTAGGCATTGCATGTCTAATTTGGCTAAGTCATTCAAATCTATCATATAAACATTGCCATGCCTATGTCCTATAAATTTAATGCTATCGTTAATAGAACTAGTCACAATGCAAACAGATGATTCAAAAACTACTTTATACCCTTTATCACAGAATTGACTAATGCTAAGTAAGTTATGCTTTAAACCTTTAACTAGTAAAACATTCTCAATGTATTTGGAGGGAGTGATACCAATGTTACCTATCCCGATGATTTTCCTTTGCCATTATCTCCAAAGGTGACCATCCCTCCATCCTTAGCATCAAGCGTGATGAATTGTGATTCATCACTAGTCATGTGTCTCGAGCATCCACTGTCAAGATACCATTTCCTGTTTCCTTCTTGGGATGCTAGACACACCTGCAAGCAAAGGTCAAGTCTCTGTCTTAGGTACCCAAGCTTTCTTGGGTCCTTTTGGGTTAGTCAGAATGGTTCCTTTTGGAACCCATATTTTCTTTATAATTGTATTGGTAGATTTAAGGCATGTGTATGATTTATGTCCTATTCTACCACATTTGAAATAAGTAATATTTGTAGACTTGTTACCTGAATAATTTACATAAATATCCTTCAGAAACTTTTGTTTCTTCAGAGGTTTATAGCCAAGTCCAGCCTTATCATATATAGCTTTCTGATTTTCAAGGATCATATTTAGTTTGTTTGAACTTATTGTGAACTTATCTATTATAGATTTTAGCTTGTTAATTTCATCCTTTAAGTTTTGATTTTCTTGACTCAAGGTGAGTTTTTCAATTGAAAGAATTTCAGCTTGTTTCACTAAGGACTGATTTTCCAATTTTAGTTCTTTGTTTTTCTTTCCTAGTTTCTTTAATTCATCAATTGAGTCATAGAAAGCTTCATGCAATTCTTCAAATGTGAATTCACTAGTGGATTCAGAAGTTACCTCATTTTCATGTGCCATCAGACACAGATTGGCTTGTTCTGTTGAGGTTTCCTCGTCAGAGCTTGAGTCATCACTCGCACTCCAAGTCGCCATCATTGCCTTCTTTTTGAACTTTTTGGGACCTTTTTTCAGTTGTGGACATTCGGATCTGAAATGTCCCGGCTTCTTACACTCGTAGCATGTAAGGGGTTGATCTTTCTCTTTTTCTTTGCTTTGTTCCCCTTTTGTGAATTTCTTTCTCATCCCCTGTTTCCTTTTTCTTAGAAACTTCTTAAATTTTCGGGTGATGAGTGCCATCTCTTCATCCTGTTCTTCATCTTCAGATTCATCCGTTTCATAATCAGGTGAAGTTGTGGATTTGAGGGCAATGGTTCTTTTCTTTTTGACTTCATCCTCTTGATGTTGCTTCATGCTCAGTTCATGAGTCATCAAGGATCCAAGAAGCTCTTCTAGAGGTAGAGTGTTCAAGTCCTTTGCTTCTTGGATGGCAGTCACCTTGGCTTCCCAAGTTCTTGGCAGTGACCTGAGAATCTTCCTTACAAGTTCACTGTTAGTATAAGATTTGCCAAGACTCTTCAAACCATTAATTATATCAGTAAAACGAGTAAACATGGCAGTTATGGACTCATCATGCTCTATTTTGAACAATTCATATTTATGTACAAGCATGTTTATTTTAGACTCTTTTACTTGATTTGTTTCCTCATGGGTTACTTCTAACCTATCCCATATTTCTTTAGCAGATGCACAAGTAGAAATGCGATTGAATTCACTAGCATCTAGTGCACAATAAAGAACATTCATGGCTTTGGCATTTAATTGTGCCAATTTCTTGTCAACCTCATCCCATTCTTTCTCGAGTTTGGTTGACTCCTCACCATCTATAATCTTGGTGGGTGTGTGAGGACCATTCACTATGATACTCCACATATCATAGTCGAGTGCTTGTATGAAAATCTTCATCCGAGCTTTTCAATAGGTATAATTAGACCCATTAAAAAGTGGAGGTCGGTTTGTTGATTGCCCCTCGGCTAGAGAAGTACCGACATGGGTTGCCATAGATCTTTGGCTCTTTGATTGTTAGATCAAAGAAGGGCTAGAGCACCGGCTCTGATACCACTTGTTGCCCAGCTATGCAACCCAAGAGGGGGGGGTGAATTGGGTTTCTAAAAATTTTAAGCCCAACTGATTACTTATGAAGAACAAAACAAAGACTTTAATTCAATATTAATTACCTAAAGCAGGAATGCAAGAATATAATAAAGAAATAAAGTGAAGCGATAAAGCACACTACAAACACAAGGATTTATAGTGGTTCG
Organism: Elaeis guineensis; assembly: GCF_000442705.2. NCBI lineage: Eukaryota > Viridiplantae > Streptophyta > Magnoliopsida > Arecales > Arecaceae > Elaeis > Elaeis guineensis. The sequence goes on from NC_025997.2 coordinate 59,517,249, forward strand.
GTGCTAACCTTGCACCTACATCCACTCCCCAAGCTCCTACTTGGGAATTTCAATCCACTATACTTTGTATTCAACCCGAATACAAAACGTCGGAAACTCCGACACTAGCTATCCCAAGCTAGATCACTTATTTCTCGGGTACAAGTAAACTCAAAATACTCCGATTTCAGGTTCGGATCAACCTTTCCTTGTTTTGGAAATCCTCCAAAAATAAGAACTAAAACTCACAAAGAGTTAGAAAATTTTGAGCACAGATTAATACAATAACAGCTCCTTTAAATGAGCGAATATAACAATAAAAACTTTTACTCAAATGAAGAACCCCTTTTCGGATTTTCTCAAAGTGGATGAATGCTTGAACGAATGCTTGAGAAGAGGTTGATTGTTGATTGAAGATCTCTTGAAAGCTTTGGAAGATCTCTAGATCAAGGTTGAACAATAGGCTTGAAAGATCCTCTTGAATGCTCTTGCTTTTCTCTTTCACAATCTCTCTTGTATATTGTGGATCCTCTCTCTTTTTCTTTTTGGATATTTCGTTGATCTCAGGCTTTTTCGTGCAGATTTTGGATCCTTTCTTCTGTTTTTCTCTCCTTTGATTTCACATTTGATCTGCTATTTAATCTGCAATTTCTTTCACCATTTAAAGCATTTTATGACATTAGAAGCAAGAGAAAACAATTTAGGCAGATAAAGAGCCGTTAGAGCAATTTTAGGAAGCATAAAAGGCAATTAAAATGGGCAAAAAAATAGCCGTTGCTGACATTTCCCATCGCAGGGGTCGACTCATGAGTCGACTCATGCTTCAGGGGTCAACTCATGAGTCGACCTCTGTTGCAAAAATCAGAGAATGCATTTTTGGAAATTCTTGGCTCAAATTAGCAGGGGTCGACTCATGAGTCGACTCATGCCTTGTGGGTCGACTCATGAGTCGACTCACAGGTCGTGCCAAGCCAGAAAACTAGCGTGCCAAGGAGAATTTTTGCGTGCCAATCAGCTCACAGTGCCATGAGTTGACTCATGAGTCGACTCATGCACTTCAAACCTTCATAACTTCAAAAATATAAGTCCAAACACAATGAAATTTTCACCAATAGATTTCAAATCATTTGTTCTACCAAATGGTACTATCAAATTAGGATTTTAGTAAAATTATGATTTTGTCCTTGAAGAGCATAAGGACTTTTTCATTTTAAAATTATTTGTATCCCTTCAATCTGCTTTGTAATCATCAAAATCAATCTAGGAGCAACAGGACTCTTCATCCTTATCCATTTGGGGTGCCCACTTTAATCCAATTGGGCTCACACCATAATCTGATTATAGCATCCAATTCAATGTGGTTTTAGCATGTGGACACTCTACAAAAATCTTTCAATTAGCTCTATTCAGTTTAAGACCCATATGTCAACATTTGACAGATGTCCTAAAATGAAATTGGTAGGTGACAGAAATTAGCAGGTGCTTATCTTAAATTCATCTCATGAATTAAGACAAGCCTTTTCTGAGCTGGACAAGCTTTATTTAGACTAAAAAAAACTTTCTCAAGCTTTTCTGGGTGAGTCAAATCATATTTGACTCAGTCGAGATAGAAAAGATTACACGAGGAGAAAGTTAGGCTCAATCGTGTGCTAGCACGATTTTCTTGAACCTAATTGGATCTTATCCAAATCAATTGGGTTAGCCCAATTGATGACATCCAGACCCTAACCCTTGTTTGTGTGACCCAGTTAGGTTCAATTCTGTATGGTAATGAGACATGTCGTGATCTCATCATCAACATCATCGAAACTCCTTTCGATGGACCAGAACTCTTCTGATTCAGACAATTAGAATGATCGATCATCAATATCATTCTAATTACTTCCAAAATCCATCAGTGACACCTAGTAGTATGTGGTGGCAACCCATCAGAACTGAAGATAAACCTCTCGATGTAGCTACCTATGTGATTGAATTCCTCTATCATAAGTTTCGACTGAATTAGGGTTAAGGTAAACTCGTTAAACCCAACATCGGTCATATGAATCAATCGATCGATCCCAGTCCGATGTGAAACTCCAATGAAAAACTCTTTTTTCATTATTTCACTCTGCCATGGCCATGGGCTTAAGGACTCAATCTTTCGATCATCATAGGACTACTCCTCTCATCTATCAAGATTGATAGATCCCATCTTGGTGCGACCTAATTCCTACAATGAATATGGTACAGCCAACATACACCTCAAAATTTCGAATGGCTAGGAGATCGAGTTATAGTGTAGTCAAACTATAACACACTCAAAGTGAACTGTCGATGCACCTCAACTTAAAGAACTAGACACACAACTGTAACATCGAGCTAGTCATCGACGAGAAGGTAGACTTCCTTATGACTACTCGATATGGTCACGCTTAGTACTCTCGTTCTCAATGAATACCTATACTCTCGCTCCAGTATCTCCACACTCACGACACATCTATCCTAAGGAAGCAATCGTACACCAACCTTCCAGATCGATCACCATCCTCGTGATGATCCTATGGTCAGGAGCTGTTTATGAGTTAGTTATGTAAATTCATCCTTAAATTTTCAACTCTTGAAAATATGAATTGACATTCCTACTAACTCAAAGGATGTATCACAGACACAATGTACACAATGTGATAGAAGAATAATCCATTTATTGATTTATAGTCAAAATTATAAATTTGTCCTTAGATTTGTACAGAAATGTGTCAGCCAATCTGGCATCTAGGGCACACATCTAACAAACTCCCACTTGACCTAATGCCAATTGGCTACATATCTAAGTCCCATCTTCTCAAGGTGGGCTTCGATCTTTTGCTGGCCCAATGGCTTAGTCAGCGGGTCTGCCACATTGTTTATGGAGTCGACTCTTTTGACCTCGACATAATCCTTTTCGAGGTAATCACGGATCAAATAGAATCATCGCTCAATGTGCTTGGACTTCTGGTGAGATCTTGGCTCCTTAGCTAGGGCTATGGCACCATTATTATCGCAGTAAAGGGGGATGGCATTCGATGACATCACTCCAAGCTCCGCAGCAAATTTCTTGTACTAGAATGTCTCCTTCGCAGCTTCCGATGCAGCAATATACTCTGCCTCCATGGTGGAATTAGCAATCACCATCTGCTTGAAACTCTTCCAGCTGACTGCACCACCATTGCAAATGAACAGACTCCCAGATGTCGACTTTCGATCATCTATATCAGACATAAAGTCTGAGTCTGTATATCCCTGAATCTGGAGTTCTCTATTCCCAAAGACTAGAAACATATCTTGAGTCCTTTTCAAGTACTTAAGGATACATTTCACAGAAGTCCAGTGCTCTTCGTCTGGATTCGACTGATATCTGCTTGTGACACTCACAGCATGGGCTATATTAGATCGTGTACATAGCATGGCATACATGAGGCTCCCTATTACCGAAGCATAAGGGATCTTGCTCATGCGTTCAATCTCCTCAGGTGTGCTAGGGCACATCTTCTTGGAGAGATGAATACCATGTCTAAAAGGTACTAAACCTCTTTTGGAGTTTTTCATGCTAAACTTTTTTAGCACCTCCTCTATGTACATCTTCTGTGAAAATCCGAGCATCCTATTTGGTCTATCTCTATAGACCTTAATACCCAGTATAAAGGATGCCTCTTCTAGATCTTTCATAGAGAACTCCTTAGACAACCATACTTTGACTGAGGTCAACATGGAAATGTCATTCTCAATTAGGAGGATGTCATCTATGTACAATATGAGGAAGACAACCACACTCCCACTGATCTTTTTGAACACACATGGTTCCTCCTAATTCTTGATGAAACCAAACATGTTGATCACATCATTGAAACGAGTATTCCAGCTCTGAGATGCTTGCTTAAGTCCATAAATGGACCTTTGCAGCTTGCAGACCTTGTGATCATCATCACTGGATGTGAAACCAAGTGGCTATTCCATATAGATATCTTCCTCAAGATGTCCATTTAAGAACGCCGTATTCATGTCCATCTGCCATATTTCATAATCAAAATAGGCTGCAACAGCAAGCAATGTGCAGATGGATTTTAGCATGGCTACGGATGAGAAGTATCCTGATAGTCAATGCCTTCGCGTTGACTATAACCTTTCGCTACGAGCCTAGCCTTGAATGTCTCTACATTTTCATCTGTATCTATCTTTCTCTTGAAGATCCATTTACACCCAATAGGTACTGTTGGTGCAGAAATCCGCTTGCGCCAGAGAAGCTGGAGTCGGGGAAGCCGCGGTCGCCGTCGGGACCTGCAAAGGAAGTCTAAACCGGAGGTGGGGTTGCTCCGGCAAGACCTTCCGACGCTCAAGTCAGTTCTCTGCCTCAACAAGAATGGAGTGCTCGAATGAAAAATTTAGCAGAGTTTTGAGATAAGAAATGAGCTTAGAGAATAACGTATCTGGATCCCCCTTTTTATAGGCGGGGGAGGTAATGGATCGATGGCGACGTCTGTAACCGTCGGGTCGTGGGCCGCCCGTTGTCAGGGAAAATTTATTACGAGAGGTAGTGGAGCGAAATCGTGGCCATCACCACAGCTCGCCACGTGGAATCTGTTACGAGGGTGGAGCAGCGTCCGTTGTCGTGGCTTGCCAGCGGAAGGGAGAATCGCCCGGTATCCATCGCAGGAGGTAGAGCAGGTTTGCGGCCGTTATGGTGGCCTGCCAGGGGGTAGTGGAGCTGTGCGAAATCCGCCACAGGAAGTGGAGCAGAGCTGCGATGGTTACTGCAGCCTATCAGGGAATAATGGAGCTGCGTGGAATCTGCCACAGGAAGTGGAGCAGGGTCGTGGCCATTTTGGTGGCCTACCAGGGGGTGCGGATCTGTTGATTGAAGCTCGGCAGTGGTCAGAGCACGGCCTCTGTCGAGGTCCGGAAGAGGTCCTCCTGGCGGTTGGGGTCGTGGGTGGAGTCTGACTTCCGTGGGAGTTCGGGCGGAACCCTCTCGGAGCTGAAGTTGCGGGCGGAACCCGACTCCCGTAGGAGTCCGGGTGGAGTCCTCTGCAATCAAAGTTAGGGGTGAAGTCTGGCTCCCGTAGGAGTCTGGACGGAGCTTACCAGCAGTCAAAGATAGAGGTGAAGTCTGGCTCCTGTAGGAGTCCGGACGGAGCTTACCAGCAGTTGATACTGAGAGCGGAGCCTGGCTCCCGTAGGAGTCCGGGCGGAGCTGTTCTGCAGTTGATGTCGGAGGTGGAGCTCGGCTCCCGTAGGAGTCCGGCAGAGCCCGGCTCCTGTAGGAGTCCGGGCGGAGCTATTCTGCAGTTGATGTCGGAGGCGGCGCCCGGCTCCCGTAGGAGTCCGGGCGGAGCTGCTCTGCGGTTGATGTCGGAGGCGGAGCCCGGCTCCCGTAGGAGTCCGGGCGGAGCTGTTCTGCGGTTGATGTCGGAGATGGAGCCCGGCTCCCGTAGGAGTCCGGGCGGAGCTGTTCTGCAGTTGATGTCGGAGGTGGAGCCCGGCTCCCGTAGGAGTCCGGGCTGAGCTGCGGTTGATGTCGGAGGCGGAGCCCGGCTCCCGTAGGAGTCCGGGCGGAGCTGCTCTGCAGTTGATGCCGAAGGCGGAGCTCGGCTCCTGTAGGAGTCCGGGCAGAGCTGTTCTGCAGTTGATGTCGAAGGCGGAGCCAGGCTCCCGTAGGAGTCCGGGCGGAGCTGTTCTGCAGTTGATGTCGGAGGTGGAGCCCGGCTCCTGTAGGAGTCCGGGCGGAGCTACTCTGTAGTTGATGTCGGAGGCGGAGCCCGGCTCCTGTAGGAGTCCGGGCGGAGCTGCTCTGCGGTTGATGTCGGAGGCGGAGCCCGGCTCCCGTAGGAGTCCGGGCGGAGCTGTTCTGCGGTTGATGTCGGAGGTGGAGTCCGGCTCCCGTAGGAGTCCGGGCGGAGCTGTTCTGCAGTTGATGTCGGAGGCGGAGCCTGGCTCCCGTAGGAGTCCGGGCTGAGCTGCGGTTGATGTCGGAGGCGGAGCCCGGCTCCCGTAGGAGTTCGGCGGAGCTGCTCTGCAGTTGATGTCGGAGGCGGAGCCCGGCTCCCGTAGGAGTCCGGGCGGAGCTGCTCTGCAGTTGATGTCGAAGGCGGAGCCCGACTCCCGTAGGAGTCCGGGTGGAGCTGTTCTGCAGTTGATGTCGAAGGCGGAGCCCGGCTCCCGTAGGAGTCCGAGCGGAGCTGTTCTGCAGTTGATGTCAGAGGCGGAGCCCGGCTCCCTTAGGAGTCCGAGCGGAGCTGCTCTGTAGTTGATGTCGGAGGCGGAGCCGGCTCCTGTAGGAGTCCGGGCGGAGCTGCTCTGCGGTTGATGTCGGAGGCAGAGCCCGGCTCCCGTAGGAGTCCGAGCGGAGCTGCTCTGCAGTTGATGTCGAAGGCGCAGCCCGGCTCCCGTAGGAGTCCGGGCGGAGCTGCTCTGCAGTTGATGTCGAAGCGGAGCCCGGCTCCCGTAGGAGTCCGGGCGGAGCTGCTCTGCGGTTGATGTCGGAGGCGGAGCCCGACTCCCGTAGGAGTCGGGCGGAGCTGCTCTGCGGTTGATGTCGGAGGCGGAGCCCGACTCCCGTAGGAGTCTGGGCTGAGCTGCGGTTGATGTCGGAGGTGGAGCCCGGCTCCCGTAGGAGTCCGGGCGGAGCTGCTCTGCAGTTGATGTCGAAGGCGGAGCCCGGCTCCCGTAGGAGTCCGGGGGAGCTGTTCTGCAGTTGATGTCGAAGGCGGAGCCCGGCTCCCGTAGGAGTCCGGGCGGAGCTGCTCTGCGGTTGATGTCGAAGGCGAAGCCCGGCTCCCGTAGGAGTCCGGCGCGGAGTTGTTCTGCGGTTGATGTCGGAGGCGGAGCCCGGCTCCCGTAGGAGTCCGGGCGGAGCTGTTCTTCGTTGATGTCGGAGGCGGAGCCCGACTCCCGTAGGAGTCCGGGCAGAGCTGTTCTGTTTGTCGTTGATTCGCTGAGGGTTTCGGCTGTGGGTATTTTATACCCACCAGTCCCCCTACTCCGAGTTTGAATTTAAGTGAAGGAAGTACACAGAGTGAGAGATAGGTACAGCCGGAACCGTCCCTTCGAATCCTACGCATGCCGCCTCCAGATATTTCGGCATTAAATGGGTGCGTGCCGGAGTCTTTTCGAATTGGAGCGGTATGAGGGGATGCTTCAAAAATCCCGCAGGTACACTAGCCTAGGTACGGTGCAATTATGATCCTGCCCGTCAGCCGCTTTTAGCCGTCTGCCAGGGGGAGTGGGACACGTGTCGGATGCGGACTGGCTGGGGGATTCGCGACATTATGGCGCCGGATCCCAGGGTCTATTTAAAACCGTCCTCCCCTTTAGGCGTCCTACTCCATTCCTGAGTTTTCGCTGGTGTCTGTCTCTCTTCGAGAGCTTGCTTGTGAACGTCTTCTCGAGCCGTAGGCGCCTCCCGTTTCTTCGTCCAGGTCCCTTAGAGCAATATAGGTTAGTGCCAACCTTCCTCTCACCGCCTAGGGGCTTCTCCTCTCTTCATTACTTTTGTTGCTCCCTCCGAGTTAAGCCTTCGGCGTCTCGTTCCCTTTTGGTCTGTCTTTTTAGGGTCCTTTAGATCCTCCCTTCGAAACTACTCAAAATGTCTTCTGACTCTTCTGCTCCCGACAGTTCTGAGAGTTCTTCCGCTTCAACCCCGGTCGTATCTCTGCGGACGAGCTGTGTCCGAGGCAGGGCCTTGCCCGGTTTTTGCACCGGGCGCCATTCATGTTCGTCGACTTCGGATGAACTCCTTCTGATGGGTCCGGTATGGCGTTCCTCGGAGTACGACCTGGAGCTACCTGGCTCTGATCGGGAGTCCTCTCCCCGGTCGCTTCTGTTTGTATCAGGAAGCGTTCCGTGCCGGACTCCGACTTCCGCTTCCTGTCTTTGTTGCTGCTTCTTTCGCTTCTTGGACATTTTCTCTCGCCTCCGTGGCCCCAATTCCTTTAGGTTTTTGATAGGGTTTCTCTTCCTCTGCCACATAGCCGAGTCCAGCCATCCCTCTCCTTGTTCAGGCATTTTTATACCTTCAAACGCCATCCTTCGACGAAGGACTGGTGGTACTTCTCCCCAGTTTGGTAAGAAGGGTTGCTGAAGGGTGCCCCTTCTTCGATTCACAATTGGAAGGGGAAATTTCTCTTCGTCTACTGCCGCCTGGAACTGGGCCTGCCCCCTTGGGGTCTCTAAGGGATTCCGTCCGTCGGGCTTCAGCCTGGGGGAGGCGACCTTCAGGCACCAGAAGCTCCCTAATTATCCCGCTCCTTCCTTCCTAATCTTTTGAGGAGCAGCTTCTTTCAACATCGGCCTGAGCCCTCAGGATCCAGCAAGTATTCATCTTATCTTTTCTTTTCTTGCCTTCCTCTTTTCTTTCTTTACTTTTTCCTTCCGTCTTTTCTTTCTTTTTTTCTTCTCTTTTTTCTTCTTCTTTTTTTTTTTTTTTTTTTTGACTCTGGACTGATCGGTGTCGCTTCTCTTTTTTCTTTTCTTTCTTTTTTTTTTTTTTTAGCAATGGACGCCGAAGCAACGCGGATGCTCGCCAGAGGCATGAGGGCTCAGAAGAGGAAGGGCGCGACGGTCCGGATCGGCGAAGAGGGCCAGGGCGGAGGAGACGAGCTTGGCTGCGCCCGTCCAGGCGGCCCAGCCATCGACATTCTTCAGACGCCGAGCCGGTGGCCCCCCGGGCTTCCTCGAGGAGCCCGCCGACTGGGGCCCCCACTCCGGGGTTCGCCCATGGAGGTGCCGCCGTGGGGAGGAGAAGAAAATGGTGGCTCGCAGGGCGAGTAGCCCCGAGCCATCGCAGACGAGTCGTCTGCTCCGAGGGGGGATGACGGAACCCTTAACAATAGGGACTTGATCAGGCGGCTGCTCGACGGCTGCATCCTGTCCGACGTCATGGAGAGGATCGATCGCACCGATCCTGAGCAGCGGGCTTGGGACTCTTTGGGGTCCTTCCTTGAGGTAAGCAGATACTTTTTTACACGGTCACCGGCCTTGTCGTAATTCTCTATCCATCCTTGCAGATTGGGCACCAGCTCTTCGCCTATATCGGGGCGGCGAGCCGCATGAGGAGGGACCTCCTTCAGGCGGAGGAACGCTACCAAGCCGAGGTTGCTCGCCTCCAAGCGAAGACGGCCGAAGTAGGCGCCCTCTAAGAGGCCCTGAAAATAGAGAGGCAAGCCCGGGAAGAGAGAGACAAGCCCGGGAAGAGGAGAGGCGGATCTTGGAGGAGTCGGCGAGGAAGGCGGAGGCCGAGGTCGCCCATTTGGTCGAGCAAACCCGGTTCTGGTCTCGGAGGTCAGGGCCCTTGCGGTGGAGGAATTCAAGCCTCCACGAGATGAGGGTCCTGAATGTCCAGTTCGGCCAGGAGGCGTTCACCAAGGGGTTCGAGCTCTGCCAAGATAAGGTGGCCAGCAAATTCCCCGAACTCGACCTCGACTTTCTTGAGGAGTCTGAAGACGAGGCCGGCCCCCTCGTCCGCCGCCACCGCAGTCGCACCCCCCATGCCGAGTTTTCCACCTCCTGCTCCCGAGGTCTGAGACCTCTGATCTTGTGCCCTTATTTTATCGCCATATTTCCTTTCTGTTTGTATTCAAATTATTCAATCAATAAAGTCGAATTTTTTGTTGTGGATCCTTCCCCCTCCTCCTCCTTTCTGCTTTTCTTCTTGTAATGAGTCGATCTTTGACGTTTGCACCTTCCGATGGCAGTGCCCTGCTGAAGCACTCCCCTTGCCCCTGGGGGTCCCGTTGAAATCAACAATCCAGCAGCTGAAGAAGGAGGTCCTCCACCTGACGAAGAAGTTGAAGAAGTCGGAAGGCGAGCTCCGCAAATCGAGAGAATGCCATTCCGAAGCCGTCGCTGAGGCCGCCCACTTTAGGAGTCTCCAAGTGAAGGCAATCATGGATTACAGTTGGAGGAAGGCGAACTTCACAAAGGAGCTCGAGGAATGCAAGAAGAGCGCCAGCGACCGAACCTGGGCTCAAGAGGCCAGGATCAGTGCCCTTAAGGTGGAGCTATCAACTGCGAAGAGGAAGATCGGCCAGCTGGAGGGAAACTCATCCCGACTCCTAGCCCGGGTTGATGATGAACAGAAGTGGTCGCAGAAGGTCTCCGACCTCCAGAAGTAGCTTCAAGATGCCGAGATGAGCCACGACGTGCAGCGGGCCAGCTGGCGCCGGCAAGTGGAAGAGACAAAGGGAGATTCTGGAAGGCGGCTGACGAGGTCGTTCGTCTCCAGAGGCAGCTGGTTAATAGGGCGCAGCTTACTTCCACCCAGGATACCGAAGAGCTCCAAGCCTGAGAGGCACTGTCGAAGGGATTTCTGTCTCCCTTGGGAGAAGACAGCCAAGCTGCAACAAGTGAAGATCAACTGGCACTTGAGCGGAAGGCCGTTGCAGACGCAGAGGCGGAGTTCGAAGTTTTGTGGAAGTGGCGTCGAGAAGTGGAGGCTGAGAGCCAGCACTTCGTCGGGCGCTCCAGGACGAGCGGCGGAAGAGGAAAGAACTAGAGGAAGCAATAGAGAACCTGAGGCAGTCCTGGTTGAGGGATGGAGCAGATAACCCTAGGTCGGAGGGAGCAGGGCCTCCTTAGAGCTCTTTTGTCTTTATGTCTTATCATGTAGTTACTTTCTTTTTATCGTTTTGTCCTTCTTTCCTTGGCCATCCTGGCCTTGTAGTATGTATATCGAAAATGGAAAAAAGAGCGTTTTGTTTACCTTGTCCACGCGTAGCACTGATATTGTCGTCTGTTGAACCTTTCTTGTCGTTTGGCTTGTTTGACGTAGATGTCGTCGTGGGGGGGGGCTCTTTCTTCATCCGACCTTGTTACGCGGCCGATTCGCCACCATTATTACCCTCGCTGCAGAAGTGGCGGATGGAGCCCGGCTTCCGTAGGAGTCCGGGCGAAGTCTCCCTTGGCGTAGGAACCCGGCTCCCGTAGGAGTCCGGGTGAAGTCTTCCTTGGCGGCGGAACCCAGCTCCCGTAGGAGTCCGGGTGAAGTCTTCCTTGGCGGCGGAACCCGGCTCCCGTAGGAGTCCGGGTGAAGTCTTCCTAGCGGCGGAACCCGACTCCCGTAGGAGTCTGGGTGAAGTCTTTCTTGGCGGCGGAACCCGGCTCCCGTAGGAGTTCGGGTGAAGTCTTCCTTGGCGGCGGAACCCAGCTCCCGTAGGAGTCCGGGTGAAGTCTTCCTTGGCGGCGGAACCCGACTCCCGTAGGAGTCCGGGTGAAGTCTTCCTTGGCGGCGGAACCCGGCTCCCGTAGGAGTCCGGGTGAAGTCTTTCTTGGCGGCAGAATCCGGCTCCCGTAGGAGTCCGGGTGAAGTCTTCCTTGGCGGCGGAACCCGGCTCCCGTAGGAGTCCGGATGAAGTCTTCCTTGGCGTAGGAATCTGGCTCCCGTAAGAGTCCGGACCTTCCATTTTGCTCGAGCCGGCGTGAGGTTCTCCTCTCGTTACCAGCCTGGCTGTGGGGGCGCGTTAGGACGCTGTAAGGCCTCTCCCCCCTCCGGTCTAAAAGAACCGGACCTTCAACTTTGCTCATGTCAGGACGAGGTTCTCGTCCTGTTCCTGACATGGCTGTGGGGCACATTAGGGCGTTGCAAGGCCTCTCCCCCCATCCGGTCTAAAAGAACCGGGCCTTTGACTTTGCTCAAGTTAGGGCGAGATTTCCCTCCTGTCCTAACAGGACTGTGGGGCACGTTAGGGCGTTGTAAGGCCTCTCCCCCCATCCGGTCTAAAAGAACCGGGCCTTTGACTTTGCTCAAGTTAGGGCGAGATTTTCTTCCTGTCCCTAACAGGGCTGTGGGGGCACATTAGGACGTTGTAAGGCCTCTCCCCCCATCCGGTCTAAAGAACCGGGCCTTTGACTTTGCTCATGTCAGGACGAGGTTCTCCTCCTGTTCCTGACATGGCTGTATTTTTGGAAGGATCATATCCAGTCATAACACATCCACGCTAGGTGGGAGGGCACGTTAGCTAGAAAGAAAAGTAGATTCAAGGCGAAATAGTAAGTGATACATTTACAGTTTTCCGCTCCTCCTTGAGGCCCTCCGGTGAAGGAGTCGATGGTCCCCGATGGGAGGCTGGTCCCCGGGCTGCTCCTCCCTTTTCTGCGGTTCAGGCGGTGGGAGGGCTCTTGGCCGGTCTCCTCTACCCTCAGGCCTGCGGTGGATGAATCGTCGAGTCGACCTCGTCGGATGAGCTCCTCGATCTCGTCCTGGAGCTGGATGCATTCTTCGGTGTCGTGGCCGTGGTCGCAGTGGTAGAGGCAGAACTTGTTGGGGTTGCGCTTCCCGGGATGTGTGCGCATCCTCTCCGGCCTAGGGAGCTGCTCCCTGACCTCCATTAGTACTTGGGCCTTCGAGGCGTTGAGGGGGGGCGTAGTTGCGAAATCTCCCTGGTGGGGAGCCCCGCCGAACCTGCGGTCCGGACTTCTCTGCTGCATGCCCGGGGTGGAGTATGGGCGCGCTTATGTCCAGGAGGGGATCGGGGAACGCGGTCGGGCTTCTTGGGCCTTTTCTCAACAGTGGGCTTACTCGAATCTCCCGCTTGACGCTCCCTTGCAGTCTCCTCATCCTTCATTTTGAAGGCTTCTTCCGCTCGGGCGTATCCTTCAGCTCGAGCCAGTAAATCGGCAAAATCCCTGGGATACTTCTTCTCCAGGGAGTACAAAAGACCATTCTTCTGAAGGCCACCTTTCAGGGCGGCCATGGCAACTGACTGGTCCAAGTTTCGGACCTCCAACGCCGCGATGTTGAAGCGGTTGACGTAGGCCCGTATGGACTCCCCTTCCTCTGCTTGATGTTGATGAGGGACTCCGAACCCTTCCGGGGACGCCGGCTGCTGAAAAAATGGGCCACAAATTGGTGGCTCATTTGATCGAAGGAAAAGATGGTACCCGACTTCAGAGTCGAGTACCAGTTCCTCGCTGCTCCCTTCAAAGTAGATGGAAAAGCCCGGCACAAGATGACGTCAGGAGCGCCGTGAAGCAGCATCATCGTTCGGAATGCCTCCAGATGATCAATCGGGTCCGACGTCCCGTCGTAGCTTTCGAACTGGGAAGCTTGAAGTTCGGCGGGATCGGTTCCTGCATAATCATTTGGGAGAAGGGAGGATCAGTGCAAATTCCTCACCATAAGCGGGGGGTGCGTGGCGGAGTTCTTCAATCCGTCGGTTCATCTCCTGGAGCCTCCGGTCCAGGAAATCCTCTCGACTTCGAGTCTCGAGGGTCCTTTGGCAGAACGGGGGCAGGGATCTTCCAGGGTGGAGTCGTGGTCCAATTAAGGCTCTCTACCCTCAGATTCGCCTTCTCGGGAAGGACGGGGTGGCTTGCCCAGGTGGCCCGCCCCACCGCCTGGTTCTGGCATTCCGGAGATGCCCCCTCCAGATGTGCCGACGCCTGTGGTTGCTGCTGCTGCATTGCTTGTACGGCTTCAACGAGGCCTTTGACCTGCTGCACCAGCAAGTCAAACTGCTCCGCGCCGACCGCCGCCGCCGGAGGGGGAGGAGGAGGAGGCTGAGAAACTGGAGGGGAGACCGGAGCCTGAATCTGGCCGCGGAGGCCGTAGACCGCCAGGTGGACGCCTTGCGTGGAGGCATCGAGTGCCGATCTCGTGAAGGGAGATAGGAGTGGGTGACGGAGAGACGGCCGAAGACGGCTCCGTTGAACACTCCTTTAAGAACAAGGGTGCTGCGAAGACACAGCCCCTTCCTCTAGCGCCAATCCTGTTGGTGCAGAAATCCGCTTGCGCCGGAGAAGCTGGAGTCGGGGAAGCCGCGGTCGCCGCCGGGACCTGCAAAGGAAGTCTAAACCGGAGGTGGGGTTGCTCCGGCAAGACCCTCCGACGCTCAAGTCAGTTCTCTGCCTCAACAAGAATGGAGTGCTCGAACGGAAAATTAGAGAGTTTTGAGATAAGAAATGACTTAGAGAATAACGTATCTGGATCCCCCCTTTTATAAGCGGGGGAGGTAATGGATCGATGGCGACGTCTGTAACCGTCGGGTCGTGGGCCGCCCTTGTCAGGAGAAATTTATTGCGAGAGGTAGTGGAGCGGAATCGTGGCCATCACCACAGCTCGCCATGTGGAATCTGTTACGAGGGTGGAGCAGCGTCCGTTGTCGTGGCTTGCCAATGGAAGGGAGAATCGCCTGGTATCCATCGCAGGAGGAGGAGCAGGTTCGCGGCCGTTATGGTGGCCTGCCAGGGGGTAGTGGAGCTGTGCGGAATCCACCACAGGAAGTGGAGCAGAGCTGCGATGGTTACTGCGGCCTGTCAGGAATGATGGAGCTGCGCGGAATCCACCACAGGAAGTGGAGCAGGGTCGTGGCCGTTTTGGTGGCCTGCCAGGGGGCGCGGATCTGTTGATTGAAGCTCGGCAGCGGTCGGAGCCCGGCCTCTGTCGAGGTCCGGGAGAGGTCCTCCTGGCGGTTGGGGTCGTGGGTGGAGTCTGACTTCCGTGGGAGTTCGGGCGGAACCCTCTCGGAGCTGAAGTTGCGGGCGGAACCCGGCTCCGTAGGAGTCCGAGTGGAGTCCTCTGCAATCAAAGTTAGGGGTGAAGTCTGGCTCCCGTAGGAGTCTGGACGGAGCTTACCAGCAGTCAAAGTTAGAGGTGAAGTCCGGCTCCTGTAGGAGTCCGGACGGAGCTTACCAGCAGTTGATACTGAGAGCGGAGCCTGGCTCCCGTAGGAGTCCGGGCGGAGCTGTTCTGCAGTTGATGTCGGAGGCGGAGCCCGGCTCCCGTAGGAGTCCGAGCGGAGCTGTTCTGCGGTTGATGTCGGAGGCGGAGCCCGGCTCCCGTAGGAGTCCGGGCAGAGCTGTTCTGCAGTTGATGTCGGAGGCGGAGCCCGGCTCCCGTAGGAGTCCGGGCGGAGCTGCTCTGCGGTTGATGTCGGAGGTGGAGCTCGACTCCCGTAGGAGTTCGGGCGGAGCTGTTCTGCGGTTGATGTCGGAGGCAGAGCCCGACTCCCGTAGGAGTCCGGGCGGAGCTGTTCTACAGTTGATGTCGGAGGCGGAGCCCGGCTCCCGTAGGAGTCCGGGCTGAGCTGCGGTTGATGTCGGAGGTGGAGCCCGGCTCCCGTAGGAGTCCGGGCGGAGCTGCTCTGCAGTTGATGTCGAAGGTGGAGCCCGGCTCTCGTAAGAGTCCGGGCGGAGCTGTTCTGCAGTTGATGTCGGAGGCGGAGCCCGGCTCCCGTAGGAGTCCGGGCGGAGCTGTTCTGCAGTTGATGTCGGAGGTGGAGCCCGGCTCCCGTAGGAGTCCGGGCGGAGCTGCTCTGTAGTTGATGTCGGAGGTGATCCCGGCTCCTGTAGGAGTCCGGGCGGAGCTGCTCTGCGGTTGATGTCGGAGGCGGAGCCCGGCTCCCGTAGGAGTCCGGGCGGAGCTGTTCTGCGGTTGATGTCGGAGGTGGAGCCCGGCTCGCGTAGGAGTCCGGACGGAGCTGTTCTGCAGTTGATGTTGGAGGCGGAGCCCGGCTCCTGTAGGAGTCCGGGCTGAGCTGTGGTTGATGTTGGAGGCGGAGCCCGGCTCCCGTAGGAGTCCGGGCGGAGCTGCTCTGCAGTTGATGTCGAAGGCGGAGCCCGGCTCCCGTAGGAGTCCGGGCGGAGCTGTTCTGCAGTTGATGTCGAAGGCAGAGCCCGGCTCCCGTAGGAGTCCGGGCGGAGCTGTTCTGCAGTTGATGTCGGAGGCGGAGCCCGGCTCCCGTAGGAGTCCGGGCGGAGCTGCTCTGTAGTTGATGTCGGAGGCGGAGCCCGGCTCCTGTAGGAGTCCGGGTGGAGCTGCTCTGCGGTTGATGTCGGAGGCGGAGCCCAGCTCCCGTAGGAGTCTGGGCGGAGCTGCTCTGCAGTTGATGTCGAAGGCGGAGCTCGGCTCCCGTAGGAGTCCGGGCGGAGCTGCTCTGCAGTTGATGTCGAAGGCGGAGCCCGGCTCCCATAGGAGTCCGGGTGGAGCTGCTCTGCGGTTGATGTCGGAGGCGGAGCCCGGCTCCCGTAGGAGTCCGGGCGGAGCTGCTCTGCGGTTGATGTCGGAGGCGGAGCCCGGCTCCCGTAGGAGTCCGGGCTGAGCTGCGGTTGATGTCGGAGGTGGAGCCCGGCTCCCGTAGGAGTCCGGGTGGAGCTGCTCTGAAGTTGATGTCGAAGGCGGAGCCCGGCTCCCGTAGGAGTCCGGGCGGAGCTGTTCTGCAGTTGATGTCGAAGGCGGAGCCCGGCTCCCGTAGGAGTCCAGGCGGAGCTGCTCTGCGGTTGATGTCGAAGGTGGAGCCCGGCTCCCATAGGAGTCCGGGCGGAGCTGTTCTGTGGTTGATGTCGGAGGCGGAGCCCTGCTCCCGTAGGAGTCCGGGCGGAGCTGTTCTGCGGTTGATGTCGGAGGCGGAGCCCGGCTCCCGTAGGAGTCCGGGCGGAGCTGTTCTGTTCGTCGTTGATTCCGCTGAGGGTTTCGGCTGTGGGTATTTTATACCCAACAGGTACAATACTTTCAGGTGAATCTACCAAGGTCCAGACTTGATTTGAGTGCATCGAGTCAATTTCTGATCTCATTGCCTCTAACCATTTCTTGGAGTCGATATCTGATATCGCCTCTCATAGATCTTGGGATCATCACCATGAACTCCATTTCCCATGAGGAACATTTCCTCTACATCCTCTTGTATGGTACCTAAGTACCTTTTAGGAGGATGGGAAATCCTAGTCGATCTACGAGGTGGAAGAGGTTGTGTTAGGACTGGTTCTAATTGATTGGGTTCCTCAGGTTCTTTAGCTCGTTACTCTTAGGAGACATTCTCCTTGAGCTTAATTATTCTTCCGATGCCACCATCTTGAATAAACTATTTTTCAAGAAAAATAATATTTTGACTCACAATCATATTGTGGTCTTCTGAAATATAAAAATAGTATCCTAATGACTCTTTAGGATATCCTATGAACCGAGCTCTAAAAGACCTGAACTCTAACTTGTTCGTCTGCTATCTCTTGACATGAGCTGGACAACCCCAAATTTTGAGATGATCAGACTTGGCTTCTTACCATGCCATATCTCATACAGTGTGGTAGGAACGGTTTTAGAGGGAACTCTATTCAATACATAAATTGCTGTCATGAGACAATGTCTCCAAAAAAATTCAGGAAGGTCCGTGAAGCTCATCATGGAACGGACCATATCTAATAGGGTCCGATTTCTCCATTCTGAAATCCCATTGAGTTGAGACGTTCCAGGTGGAGTCCACTAAGAGACTATACCATTGTCCTTAAGATAGTCTAGGAACTTTCGACTAAGGTATTTACCTCCTCAATCTGATCAAAGAACCTTAATGGACTTTCCTGTTTGTTTTTCTACCTCATGTCTGAATTCTTTGAACTTTTCAAAAGCTTCAGACTTGTGTTTCATTAGAAACACATACCCGTACCTAGACATATCATCGGTAAAGGTAATGAAGTAGATGTAGTTACCTCTAGCCGGCACATCAAATGGGCCGCACACATCCGTATGTACTAAGGCAAGTAGGTCTGTGATCTTTTCCCCATGTCCCACAAAAGGAAGCTTGGTCATTTTGCCTTGAAGGCATGATTCACAAACTGGATATGACTGAAAGTCAACGGACTCAATAGCCCAGATTTCTCCAATTTGTTAACCCTATCTTCCGCTATATGACCTAGCCTTAGGTGTCACAGATACCTATCATTTAGACTATCTCTAGGCCTTTTAATTCCTATGACATTCATATTTTGCTCGATATTAAATACAGATACATCAATATGTAGCTGATAGAGATTCTTAATAATAAAGCCATCTGTAACTTTATTATTTTCATAAAAAATATTACAATGATCCTTATGAAAGCTAATCACATAGCCTTCTTGTGCTAAACATGAAATAGAAATCAAATTATTGCTTGCTGCAGGCACATAATAACAATCTCTAAGAAATAAATCTAATCCTAATGGTAATCACAGAGAGTAGGTTTTCACGGCCATAGCAGCAACTCTTGTTCCATTTTCGATGCATAGAATCATCTCCCCATCCCTCAGCCTCCTGCTCTCCTCAAGACCCTACATAGAAGTACACAAATGAGCATCAGAACCAGAGTCAAGCATCCAACTAGATGCAGAAGAAACCATAAGATTAGATTCTAAAATGAGCATATCTCCAGAAGGACCATCCTTCTTGTTCTTCAGGGTGGCCAGGTACTGAGGACAGTTCCGCTTCCAATGGCCGTCTGATTGGCAGTAGAAATATTTTCCCTTTTCAACAGCCTTCTTCTTCGATTCTGTCTTCTTCTTCTTCCCATCCACCTTCTGCTTCTTTGCAGACTTTTTTTTCTTTCCAAAAGATTTTTTCTTGGAAGAAATCTGCTCCACAATAAGAACTGAGCCTTTTGAACCCTTCATAGAAAGCTCAGCCGTAACCAGCATGTTCATTAACTCGGCCAAGGTGCACTGCATCTTATGCATATAGAAGTTCATAATGAACTGACCATATGCATCGGACAAGGACTGAAGGATCACATCAATCTGAAAATCTTTGTCTAAGATGATACCGAGCTTCTCAAGCTCCTCAAGATCCTTGATCATTGTCAAACAATAATCTTGGACTGACTGCCCATCACGCATCTTGGCCTTAAAAAGTCTTTGACATACTTGATACTTGGCCGCGCGACTCTGTTCACCAAACAACTCTTGTAGGTGAGCCAACATTTGGTGGATAGTCAAAATATTCTTATGTTGACGCTGCAAGTCATCAGACATTGCACCTAACATGTAGTACCTTGCTTTGTTATCATCATCCATCCATTTTTTCAGAGATGCTCTCTGTTCAGCAGTCAGACGTGCTGGCATGGTAGGTGGGTCCTGGTCTAAGACATGAGTCAATTTTTTAGAATCCAGAATAATTCTGTAGTTCCTCAACCAGTCTTTGAAATTGGGTCCAATCAATCTATGGGTGTCTAGTATTTTGGTCAGGAGGTTGGAGGTAGACATATTTCCTGTAGAGAGTCGAAAGTTTCTAGTTAGATTTTGTAATCAGACTTAACCAATTTGTTTAGAGGTTTCATTTTTAAACAAATTAGGCTCTCACTATTTTCTCATATCCCTACACTCCCTTGGTAGAAATGTAAAAATCTCCGTGATCAGTGATTTTTAGTGGGTGGTGCAGTCTCACCGACTGGCTCACCACCTCACCTAACAATTATTGGTGATGGATCAACCGATGAGTGGATAACTCTTGTCTAATGATTCTCTAATCATGGTGTACCCAAAACTTGGTCTCTAATTCATGAAGCTCACCGTGCCCGGGATATTGCTCCAATCCTTAGTTAAGTCAAACCCACCATTTGCACGAACTAGATTCCTGATTGGGTCCCTCACCATATTCGAAATATTGAGTCTAACCCATCCTCTAATTCATAGCATCCAATGCCTAATGGACATGGTTGCATCTTTTCGGTGCAACTGAGCCACTGTAACCAGCCAAAAACAATCAACCCCGGGAAGGGCCCGCACATCCACAATGGTGGAAGACCTAGACTTAATATTTTCTTAGGGAGATTTGATTTAGGTCTCATTAAACTTGACTTGATATAGTCATAACAATTATGACTAACCTAATGGCATGGGTTAGCTCGAATTGTTAGCCACCTCTAATCAGAACTGAGTTGACACATATGATCAGGTAAGTGAGATCGGTGGGAGGGATATGCCATTAACTCGATAAGAATGCATTCGAGTCGAGTAGCTCCCAATTAAAAATCAGTCAGTCACATCTGTCCAACTTATCTTAGACACCAAATTGTTGAACTAGAACTAATTAGGTTAGCCTACAATCCAGGCTCTAACTACTGAGCCAAATTAGGTCTTAACTTGATCGAGTCAGATCTAAATGTGATTCGACCTTGACTCAGACTTAATCCTATTAGGCTGGTCAATTATTAGCTTTCATGATCCCACCTAACCAACTTTTGATTTGATTTGATCAACCGCTAGAGCTAATTAAGCTATCCAAGCCCAAACCCAATTTTATGAAAATATCTTAGATATGAAATTCTTAATTTTAGACCTAACTTAATTTTATAAGCTTAATTCATTAATTAAGTCTTAGGTTCATAAATAAAATATGTAAAATAAATCCTAGAATTTTAGGATCTAGGATTTTACAGAAAAGTAAGTTTTGATTTCTGATTAAGAATGAACGTGCAGTACCCCTACACATCATAGGAACACCCCATTGAATGGGAGGAGAGGGCCTTTAAACCCTACTTTGTTCTTATGACCTGACGGCCATGAGGAACACCTTAATCAGAAATATAAATTTCACTACAAAACTAGTTAGATCTAAATTTATATATCTCATATACAATTTAAGATCTAACTAATACATGCTTTGCATATATCTCATGTATCAAAAATTGATCTAATTAACATGCTTTCAGATCTGATACATCATATGTAATATCTAAAAAATAAGATTTAAATTGAACTATTCAAAATTAAATCTATTCTAGACAAGTTACTGGAACAATTCTACAACTAGTCTAGGCATGCAATAGATCAATTTTATGAAAAAAATAAAATTTTATTTTCTATTTTTTGATCTAATTATAATAATTATAATATCAAAAAAATAAAAAATAAATTAGATTTAATTTATATTTTAATCTTATTAAAATATAAAACTTAAGACTGTTCATGGATTCAACTAATCCTAGTCTAGTCATGCATCTCATGCATGTTAGATCTTCTTAGATTTAATTTTAAATATTTTAATTTTAGATCTTATCATATTTGATATGATATCTAAAATTTTTTAAATATTATATAAATAAATATAAAAATTAGATCTAAATTAGATCTGAAATAGAGCCAAAAATCTGGCTCTGATACTAGTTGAAGGAAAAACTGCCTTTTTCTTTTGTAGGATCTTCCATACTTCATCAAATCTGGGGTAGAATAATTTAAAATTTTTATCTTATGCTATTTTAAATCTAATGTCTGTTAGATCTAATTTTATTATCTGATATTTAAAATCTAAAATTAAATCTAAAAGTATGAGAAGTATAGACATACCTCAAGGGTAATCTGATTATCCTGTAGATGATCTCAGCACAGTCTAAGGTTCTGATGTAGCCACACAAGCGCCTAGCCTCTATCAGTATCCACTTAGGCAAGACCTAGAACATCTTCTCCTCATGAATCTACACTCCAAAAATTAGATCTCTATCTAATTTGGAAGTGCTTCAGAACTCCTTCTAAAGTTGGAGCAGCAGTTTGTTGAAGATATCCTGCAGCCTTCCTGTTCCGGGCATCACCATGCCTTTTCCTTGTACCAGATGAATATCCAACTCCTTGGATGTGAAGAGGAGAGATAGGAGAGCAGGGAGGATATGGAGAAGAAGGGAGGAGGTGGCAGCTTTGATGATTTTTCATAAAAACTTAAAACCCTAAGCGCAGACAGGGTTTATATAGACCCTGCTGCGCTGCGCAGTGCCACATCATTCGACCAATCAAAAAATTTTAATTAATTCTGAAAAAAATTTGATTGGTGGAGTGATGTCATTTGATCACATCAGATAAGAACCTCCACCCTCTATCCTATGTTGGTGCTAACTTTGGATAAGCACAATCAAGGGTTGGCGCCAAAGAGTCCATGTTAATCAGGACTCTTCATCCTTATCCATTTGGGGCACCCACTTTAATCCAATTGGGCTCATGCCATAATCTGATTATGGTATCCAATTCAATGTAGTTTTGGCATATAGACACTCTACAAAAATATTTCAATGAGCTCTCTTCAGTTTAAGACCCATATGTCAATATTTGACAGATGTCCTAAAATGAAATTGGCAGGTGACAGGAATTAGCAGGTGCTTGTCTTAAATTCATCTCATGAATTAAGACAAGCTTTTTCTGAACTGGACAAGCTTTATTTAGACTGAGAGAAACCTTCTCAAGGTTCTCTGGGTGAGTCAAATCATATTTGACTCAGTCGAGATAGAAATGATTACACGAGGAGAAAGTTAGGCTCAATCGTGTGCTAGCACGATTTCCTTGAACCAAATTGGATCTTATCCAAATCAATTGGGTTAGCCCAATTGATGACATCCAGACCCTAACCCTTATTTGTGTAACCCAGTTAGGTTCAATTCTGTATGGTAACGAGACATGTCGTGATCTCATCATCGACATCATCGAAACTCCTTTCGATGGACCAGAACTCTTCTGATTCAAACAATTAGAATGATCGATCATCAATATCATTTTAATTGCTTCCAAAATCCACCAGTGACACCTAGCAGTATGTGATGGCAATCCATCAAAACTGAAGATGAACCTCTCAATGCAGCTACCTGTGTGATTGAGTTCTTCTATCATGAGTTCCGACTGAATTAGGGTTAAGGTGAACTCGTCAAACCCAACATCAGTCATATGAATCAATCGATCGATCTGAGTCTGATGTGAAACCCCAATGGAAAACTCTTTTTTCATTATTTCACTCTACCATGGCCATGGGCTTAAGGACTCGATCTTTCGATCATCATAGGACTACTCCTCTCATCTACCGAGGTTGATAGATCCCATCTTGGTGCAACCTAGTTCTTACAATGAATATGCTACAGCCAACATACACCTCAGGGTTTCGAATGGCTAGGAGATCGAGTTATGGTGTAGTTAAACTATAACACACTCAAGGTGAACTGTCGATGCACCTCAGGTCAAAGAACTAGACACACAACTGCAGCATCGAGCTAGTCATCGACGAGAAGGTAGACTTCCTTATGACTACTCGATATGGTCACACTCAGTACTCTCATTCTCAACGAATATCTGTACTCTCACTCCGATGTCTCTACACCGTAGACTCAAGATATATCTACCCTAAGGAAGCAATCATACACCAACCTTCCAGATCGATCACCATCCTCGTGATGATCCTATGGTCAGGAGCTGTTTATGAGTTAGTTATGTAAATTCATATCTTAAATTTTCAACTCTTGAAAATATGAATTGACATTCCTACTAACTCAAAAGATGTATCACAGATA
Organism: Elaeis guineensis; assembly: GCF_000442705.2. Lineage (NCBI taxonomy): Eukaryota > Viridiplantae > Streptophyta > Magnoliopsida > Arecales > Arecaceae > Elaeis > Elaeis guineensis. The sequence goes on from NC_025997.2 coordinate 59,540,243, forward strand.
CAATGTACACAGTGTGATAGAAGAATAACCCATTTATTGATTATAGTTAAAATTACAAATTTACCCTTAGATTTGTACAGGAATGTGTCAATCAATCTGGCATCTAGGGCACACATCTAACAGTTCAGCCCATACTTGGCTCTATCCTTAAGTGAGAATGGGAACAATTTCAACCTAAGAGTGTCATCAAAGAGATTATGGATTCTAACAATGGAGGATATCTCAAGGAATTTTTTAGATGTTTGTAAGGGTTTTCATGATTAAGTTCGTAGAAAGATAGTAACATTTGGATAATGCTAGACTTAATTTCATATTGGTCAGCCTCCATGGGAGGAGACTGGATACATAGTGAGTAGATGTAAGTGAAGGAGTAAAGTACTCCCTCAATTGCCATGGTGGGTCAGTCTCCTAGTTTGGGTCCATGATTTTGACTCAGTTTGTTTGAATTGTTCTTTCTAGTTCTAGGTCTAGTGGGTGTAAATCAGGTTGCAATGATTGACATCCTAGCATGCACCCAAAAGATCTCACCGAGTTCTAGTTTCAGCAAATTTTTTTTTTTGGAAGATAAGAGGAGAAAAGGAAAAGAAAGAGAGAAAAGAGTTCTAAAGAAGAGAACCTAAGAAGTCCTAAGGCTAAGAAGAGAGAAAAAAATTAGTTAAGTTTGATATTTTTAGTAGGCAATCAAGTGGTTCAATCAATCCTAACTATAGATTGTCCTAGTTCTAGATAGCTCCTAATTATTTTAAGTGCACCGTCAAGCACTCCAAGTACGGACTTAACCAACTAATTGGCCAAGAAAGTATAAGGTTGGTGGGGGTCCCCCTGTTGCTTTTCTTAGACACCAACTAAATTGACCAATTCAGTGAATGGAACCAATAAAAGAACCATCTTCTTTTGAGATGTAATCTCTGAATCACTTTTTTAGACACCAATTGATCAACTAGGCTCGATTCGATTCAACTTTCAGGGTCACTTGTCCTATTAAGCTTGAGTTCCTTAGGAACTGACGTCTAATTAATTTTAATTAAGGAGCTTAGATTCATGTGAATGTAGGATAGTGGTTTGTGGGCCAAGAAAGGGTGATAAAATTCTCATCTTATATTATCTAGGGTTTTGCCCTTAAGATGTTTCATAAAAATATGCAATGCAAAAAGAAAGGATGTCCAATACAAGAATAAGCTTTTAGGGTTTAATTATTTTCTCTATTTTAGTTAAGTATTATGTGGTGTTTTTATTTTTTTTTATATTATGTTATCTTTAAGCAAGAAAAAATAAGAGGTAAGTTTTAAATGAACTTAAAAATTTGAGAAGAAATAAGAGGTAAGAAGAAATAAGAAGATCTAAAGAGTCTAAAATAAAAACTAAATTAAGTTAGGAGTACAAAGCAGCCAGATATCCTATAAGTAAAGCAGGCAATCAAATCTACTATTCAAGACAGTCAATTAAAAGGCAAAAATATATATATTTTTTATCTAAGGAATCTGTTAGAAAGGAAGTAAATTATTCTAAAAATAAAAGATAAGTCTAAAATAGGTAAGAACTCAAATCTATATAAAATACAAAAAATTATATTACTTGAAAGGCAATGAAGCAATCTAAAGTAAGAAATAAAGATCTAGAAAGTAGTAAAATATATATTTTTTTTATTTTATAATTTTTTTAATTTTTTTTATCATTCTTTTAAAAATAATCATGATAAGATCTTCAGTAATAGCATCAAAATTTGATGCATGTCATAGCACATCAAAATTAATCCTACTCACTTACTATGTAGATAGGATGAGTCAGAATCATATCTGCAGGGATCTTAGTTAATTATTTCAAAAATATAAAAAAAATAATAGATTAAAAAAACTAATAAAAAGAGAAGAGTATTGCAATAAAAAAAAATTTTATTGATCAAATAAAAAAATATACATAAAAAAAATAATAAAAGTATGATACAATACAATTTAACCAGGTTGATCTTCTAGCTGCACCCGATGGTAGATGTGCCTCCTTGAATTCTTTCACCTTCCTCTATGCAGACAGTGGTAGGATGGCTGGAAAGCTTGATCTAGAAACTTTAAGAAAGAAAGGTAGATGGAAGTATGAGAATATGGAAAAGAAACGGTAGCGGTACTAGGATTATGACCTCTCCTAGATTTGATAGAATATGTGCTAGGATTAGGACCTTCCCTAGACTTCTTAGGATGTGGAGAAAGGATCTATGGATGAATATGGTAGTGGCAAGAAAGAAGAAGAGGGGTTGCTAGGATTAGTACCTCTCCTAGACTTATGGAGAAGAGAGGAAGAGGGAGAGAGAGAGGAGAGCGGCAGCTTAGAGAGAGCTTAGGCATTGGCTTCATTGAGGGAGAGAGAGGAGAAGATGAAGAACCCCACAAGGGGGCATGTGTCCCTTGAGAAGGAGGGCTAGGTGTGTATTTATAGAGTGGAGGGATGTTAGGGTTTTGTTGTGGCATGCAAGAATTAAAGGGGGCATGGGAAAACATGAAAGAAAGAAGATGTGTGATAGCGTGTAAGAAAGAAAGAAATAGAGAGGGAGCAGCATGAGGATGTTTTAATGTGAGAAATTCATGCTTAATTTGGGGTGGCACATCATGTTGGGGTGAAGAGTCATAGGGTTTCATAAAAAGATAGATGGGAGCATGAATAAGGATCCTTAGATCTTCATATTGCTTCTATTCTGTTGATCAATAAGTCGCTTTTATATTGGATCTTCATAAAGAGTGATCTTTTAATCTAAGCTCTTGATATTTAAGTTATGTTCACACTTGGTTCTATCTGTCTTCTAAACTGACTCTTGATTGGAGAGGTTGCTTTTTGACTATTGATAAGTAAGTCACGTTCATACTTGAATAGGAGCTGGTTGTCTGGTTTACTCAAATCTGATCCAATTTGAGTCCAATTTGAATTGTATGAACCCAAACTCTCAATCACTTACAAAATAGACTAAAAAATATCAAATTCTTAGTAAATAAAGAGTAATTAAATAGAATTATATGCTTTAAGTGATTTAATTCAAGTATTCATCATGTAGTTACTGTGTGATCAAGTTCTTCTATCGAGAGTCCCGACAGAATGTAGATCATGAAACTTCATCAATCCTAAGCATCCATTATATGCCAGACTTAATTAGCCCAAGTTCAATCATGAATCCCATAAAAACTCCTTTTCATAATCACGCTGTTGTGACCACAAACTTATTGACTCAGTCTCTAGGTCTCATAGAACTTCTCAACTACTAAGGCCGATAGATCTCCTATAAGTGCACTCCTACTCCTACAGCGAACCTACTGCAGTCAACATACACTATGGGTATGTTTGGTTAGCCATTAAAAAGTATTTTTTTTGCTTTTTGATTTTTAAAAAGCAAAAATCAAAAAGCAATGTTTGGTAAAATCATGAAAAGCAAAAAGCAAAAATCAAAATAATCAAAATTATTGCTTTATATGCAAAGCAAAATATTTTTGCTTTTCAAAATTTATTTTTTTGCTTTTTTTGCTTCTGCACATCTAAAATGCCAAATCAAAAAGTAAAGAGCCCGAATCCTTCTCCCTCGTCAAGCTCTTCACCTTCCCATCCTCTTTTTCCTCCCTTTCTGAACCCTTCTCCCTCATCGAGCTCTTCATCCGCCATCTCCAAATATTGCTTTTTGCTTTATAGCAACATAGTTACCAAACATACTTTTTACTTTTTTGCTTTTACTCAATAGCAAAAATCAAAAAAAATAAAAAGTACTTTTTAAAAATCAAAAATCAAAAAGCATAACCAAACGCACTCTACAAAGACTCATATGGCTAGGAGATCATATTTATGTATAGTCAAACTATAACAATCTCACTGTGAGCAGTCGAGACACCACAAGTCAAAGAACCACTCACACAACTATAGCATCAAGAAATTACTAATGAGTGAGTAAGCATGCATGTGACTTCTCATTCTTGATCACGCTTAGTACCATTGTTCTCTAACAACCATTTGCACTTTTGCTCCAGTGTCCCTACACTGTAGACTCAAGATCCATCTATCCAAAGGGAACCAATTCATGCACCAGTCTAGTCGGATCAATCATTGTCTCCGTGATGATCAGAGACTGTGAGCAATTTAGGAATTAATCTATAATAACACATATCTTAAATTTTTAACTCTTAAAAATATATGTTATTGATCATTAACTCAGATAATTATAGGATATATTACTCTAAAATAAAAATAATTATCTATAATTTTTAATTTTAATAAATCAAGTACAAATTTATGTCCCAAAAAATTACAACGTGTCAGCTAATAATTGGCTTTCTAGGTCACACATTTAATAATGTCCCACTTGACCTAAAGCCAATCTGTCCAAACCTAAGTCCCATCTTCTTAAGATGGACATCGATCTTTAGCTTGACATCTTCCATATTTCCATATTTCCATGGGGTCTACTCTCTTCACCTTGACATCTTCCATGTCAAGGTAGTCATGTATTATTAAGAGTCCTCTTTTTCATGTGCTGGGTATTCTGGTGAGACCAAGGCTCCATTAGCTAAGGGCTACGGTGCCAATATTGTCACTATGATGACATCTCATGACATCAATTACAGCAAAGATACTTGGACCAGAAGATCTTACCTAGCATCTTTGGAAATGGTAACTAACTCAGCTTCCTACAATAATTGATTATTTACAACTCTTTCAATCTATCAATTCGCATGTTGCACACATCCTGATGTAGACTCTCTACCATCAGTGTAAGATACAAAATCTAAGCATATGTACCGATAAACTCCGCATCTCAAAATTCTCCTCCAAAAATTAAGAACTAATCCTTAGTACTTCTTAAGTACTTAAAGATGTCCTTCACAACTATCTAGTATCATACACCTGGATTCGACTGATTTTTGCTCGTGACACTCACAATAAGATCAAGTCAAGCATATTGCATGACATTCATGAGGCTGCAAAAGAGATTTATTTCATATGCTAAATGTCCTCAGATGTATTTAGACACATCTTCTTGGAGTGATACATGCTTTGCCTAAAGGGTGGAAGTCCCCTCTAAGAGTTTTCATGCTGAACCTCTTCAGCACCTCCTTTATGTACTTTTCTTCAGAAAGGCCTACCATCTTATCAGATTTATTTCTACAGACCTTCATTCTTAGATGCTTTCCCTTGATCTTTCTGGTGGACCTTTTTGACAACTAACTCTTGATCGAAATCAGCATGGGAACAACTTTCCAAATTAGAAGAATCTCATCCTCCCACTAATCCCTTTTGAAAACTCAAGGTTCCTTCTTATTTCTGATGAAATCAAACTATTTGATTGCATCAATCTAACTTTGAGATACTTGCATTAATCTAAAAATAGATCCAAGCAGCTTGTAGATCTTGTGATCTCCATCATCAAAAGTGAAACCTATCCGACTACTTCATATAGATATCTTCCCAAGATATCCATTAAGAAAATAGTTTTCATATCCATCGGCATCTAATTCTCTTTTGTAGATCTATTTACACCCAATGGATACAATATCCTCTGATGGATCCATTAAGATCAGACTTGGCTGGAATGCATCAAGTCAAACTTTTGACTTTATTGCTTCCATCCATTTCTCATAATCGATGTCGCACATCGCCTCGTCATAAGTCTTAGAATCAACTACTTGTCCCTATCTCCTACAAGGAACACTTCCTTTACATCCTTTGAAAGCATACACAAGTACCTTTCATGAGGATAGGAGACCTTACTAGATCCATGAGGTGGTGGAGGTCCTACACTAACTGGCTCAGAATGAATAGGTACAACCAAATCTCTAACTTGTTGCTTTTTAGAGATTTTCTCTTCGAGTTTAATTTCCTCCTACTACTACCATCTTAGGTAAACTATTTTTCTAGAATGTGGTATAACAGATCACAATCATATTGTGGTCTGCTGGGAAGTAAAATTAGTATCCTATTCAACAGATTAAAGTATATTCCTAAAGAAGTAAGGATTAGTGAGTAAACCTTATTATGGACCAGACCATATCCAATAGGATCCTAATCCTCCTTTTTGATACCCCATTGAGCTGAAGAGAACTAGGAGGAATCCATTGTGAGATTATACTACTTCCATGAGATAATCTTGAATTTCCCACTAACATATATACCTCCTCGATCCAATTAAAGAATCTTAATGGATTTCTATCAAATGGGCTTGTATGTAGTGGTCCTCTCCCCATGTCCTATAAGAGATAGTTTGGTCAATTTTTCTTGAAGGTAGGATCCACAAACTTAGAATTCATGTGTCAAGAAGATGATCCCTTTCCAAATTTGTATATCCTATCCTCTTCAAAATGACCTTGCTTGAGATACGACACATACTTAGGTTTATCTCATCCATAGATCTCTCAGATCTTATGACATACTCACTGTCCGAATACATGAACATGCAAATAGATCTAACATACCTTCATAGGGTGTGTCACCCTTCTTATTTAGGTTATCCAAGTAGGAGGAGAAGTCCCATCAAATGGCCATCCGTACTGTGGTGGAAACACTTTCCTTTGGCTGACGTCTTCTCTTTGAGAAGATCCTTCCTTGGTTCATTTTTTCATAGACCTCTAGTTCTAAGAGACACTCCTAGAACTAGATTTTTTATAGCAAAAACATAGCCCTTTGAACTTTTTAAGGTCTCCTTAGCGACACCAACATATTCAATAATTTTGGTAATGCACTATCATTCTCTTTCATATGGCAGTTTACTATAAACTGACTAAATAAACCATTAAGAGATTGTTGGATCAAATCCACTTAATTCCTTATACATGGTCATCTTGAGTTCATAAGGTCCTTAACCATTGTTAAACAATGATCATGGACAAACTACTCAATGCACAGTTTGACTCTGCTCACCACACAACTATTGTAAGTGAGTTATTATAGCCCTGAATTCTTGATGTCCTCATACTGGCACTAAGGCCAAGAGATAGTGCCTAGCCTAATTGATATCATCCATCCATTTCTCAAGTGTTGAATATTTTAGTGGTTGGATGGTTTGGTAACATAAGAAAATTTTGGTCTAGAACATACCCTAACCCTTTCCAAAGTTCGAAACCATTCTCAAGTCCTAAGCCAATTTTTCGTAGTTTATTCTGATCAATCGGTTGTATCTTGAACTTGGTCAATCAAATTGGATTTGGATTTTAAAATAAGTCAAACACTTATCAAGTCCAATCCTATAAGACTAATAAAATCCAGTCTGAGTCAAACTCAAACTTGAATCTAATCTGATTTAACATGATTAGAATCCAATCCCATTATTTGATCAAATCAAATAATTTAGCAACTATTGTAATTTGAAAGGGTCCTAGTCTAGAGGGACTCCAGTGACCCAGTCCAGTGGGACTCTAGACGTTCCTCCTTACTAACTCTTAGTAAGTTGCAATTTAATAGTGTTGGGTCTTATGTGGTGCTCCCAAGGCTCAAGGGACTAAGGCTAAGGCCAAGGTCCAAAGTCCATGAGATGGACATGGAGTTTCTAGGGCTAGTTTGGACCCTAGGACGAAAGGCTGTCAGCCTTTAAGATCTTGAGATCCAGAGATTTTGGGTCTTGAGGGGCTAACTTATATTTGGACTAGGATGGAGTCCAAGATTATGAGATTGGGTCAAATTATGGGTGTACATGGGCTTGGGTGAACACAATCTTGTATTGAGTTAGCCAAAGGAATTTTTAGGTTGGGTCACATTGATCTTGTATATAAACATACATTGTATTTGGACTCGATGGATTGAAAGAGGTAAGTCAAGGGGATGGTCAAAGTCTCGAAAGAGCAGGAGTAAGAAAGAAGTTAGGTGCTACGAATGCAACAAGATCAGATACTTCAAACGAGATTGCCCGCAGTGGAAGAACAAGAAGGGAGATAAAGGAGGATCTGATGCACCGAGTATGGTGGCTGATAGTGAGGTAGAGGATGATCTCTTGGTAGTATCAGATGGTCACAGACAAAATACAGATGTATGGACCCTAGATTTAGCCTGTTCGCATCACTACACCCCAAATCGGTCTTGGTTCGCTACATACACCAAGACGGATGAAGGGAGCGTGACACTTCAAGATGATCACTTGTGTCGAGTTGCTGATATTGGGAGCATTTGGGTGAGGATGTTTGATGGGATGGTGCGGACTTTTACTAATGTGAAGCATGTCCTAGATCCGAAGAAGAATCTCGTGTCACTTGGTTACTTGGAGAGGAGTGCTACAGCTTCAGCAGTCATACCAGGAGTGGGATGTTGAACATCTCAAATGGAGCCATGGTAGTGATGAGAGATAGGAGGATGGAGAATAATCTTTACAGGATGAAAGGATCTGTGATGACGGAAGAATCTGATGCAGCAGCAGCAGTGCAGGACCAGCAGGGGACTCATCAGTTATGCCACTACCGCCTTAGTCACATGAGAGATCATGAAATGGAGCTGAGCAAGCATGGTCTGATTCTAGATCTAGATGGAGGTATATCAAAGGTATGTGAGCCATATCAGATGAAAAAGTAGAAGAGAGTGCAGTTTACCAGCAGTTCAGCTCACAGTGCAGCCTCACTGGAACTAGTTCACACTGATGTGTGGGGACCGACCTTGATTTCAGCCAGAAATGGAGGAAGATACTTCTTGACCTTTATAGATAATTTTTCAAAGAAAGTATGGGTCTACTTCATAAAGGAGAAGTCAGAAGTCCTCATCAAATTCAAAATATGAAAAACTGAGGTGGAGAAGGAGACAGGTCAGAGCTTAAAGTGTCTGCAGTCCAATAATAATGGGGGATACACCAGCAAGGAGTTTCAAATTTTTTATGAGTGTGGTATCAAAAGGTACTTCTCAGTGAGAAAGACTCCTCAGCAAAATGGAGTGGCCGAGAGGATGAACAAAACCCTTATGGAAAAGGCACGGTGCATGAGGCTGCAGATAGGGCATCTTAAGGTGTTCTGGGTTGATACAGTGGATGCAATCTATTATTTGATGAATCGGTCACCTCACACTAAGTTAGATGGTAGTATTCTAGAGAAAAAATGGTCTGAAAGGAAGATTGGGCTGAGCCATCTAAGGGTGTTTGGGTGCACGGCATTTGTGCGCATTGGTGCTGGTGAGCAGAGCAAATTAGACATCAGGTCACGGAAGATGGTGTTCTTGGGATATCCATGAGGAGTTAAGGGATACCGGCTATGGGATCCCTTGGAGAAGAAGGTTGTCATCAGTAGGGATGTCATCTTTGATGAAAATTCAGTTCTCCAAAGGTGAGGTGGCATGGAGGAGCAGTAGGAGGTCCAGCAAGGCAGCATTGGACAACTAACATCCTATTCTATTTTGCCACTTGTAGGTGCATCTAGAGGACTTGATATTCAAATGAAGTACTCCCCAAAGGTGTCTCCATAGGTAGAGAGAGCTTAGATGAATGAAAGAGGCTAGGAGATCCAACAAGAGCAAATTGAACTTAGGACGGATATCGGGATTGTACTACACAAGTCCAAAAAGAACATCAGGCAATCGGAACAATATGACTTTGAAGAGATGGTGTCATATGCCCTAGTGATAGTGAATGAGGACCCCTACACCTATGAGGAGGCTATGGAGAGCCAGGATAAAGAGAGGTGGGTCCAAGCAATGTCCGAGGAGATGCAGTCACTCCACAAGAATGAGACGTGACGATTGGTACAGTTGCCACAAGGAAAGAAACTCATTGGTTGTAAGTGACTTTACCAATACAAGGAGGGGCCTTCAGAGAAGGAAGATATCGGATACAAGGCAAGGCTAGTGGCCAAAGGATACTCCCAGAAGGAAGGCATCGACTTTTTGAAGAAAAAATGGAAAGTTCAAAGCATGTATTTTTAAAATTTTATAGCAGAATAATAAAAGATTAAATATTTTAATATTTTAAACATATCTTAGATCAGATCTAAATTACTATTAAGGATCTATGACATAAAAAATTTACATATAAAATTTGAAATAAAATAAAAAACTACATCGATCACATCGATGCCATGAATTTGATCAAACCTTTAGATTATGTCGGTAGAGTTCAGAACTCATCATCTTTTCATGGGTTGATGATCTTTATAGTTGGTAAGCATGGTATGAAGCTCTCACTGATGCTGAGCAGCCACACAAGGATCCAACCTCTACTGATGGTCCACAAGAAGCTCCTCGGATCGATCAGCCCTCTGCAGGAGTGCTAGCTCGCACAGTCGACTTCTGATGGCAAATCTGACTTGATCTCCTTCTTCGATTACCTTAAATATTTTTAATATCGAAGTTGGATCAGAGAAGGATGTTGGATGGTGGAGAAAAATTAGATAAAGACTCTCTTCTCTTTAGTTCTTTTCTCATCCAAAAATCTAGAACAGTTCTAGGTCTCTCACCGAAGAGGAGAACGGTCTCCGCTTTTGTTCATGCCAAGGAGGAAGAAAACCCATTCAATCCTCACATCTCAAAAAGATATTTTTGACCCTCTTTCTCTCTGATATCTCATAGTGAAAAGCTCTCTTCATTTAGCACATAAAATTGTGACCTTTTAATGGTTGTCGCACAAACTAGATAAAATAGGATAAGAGTTAGAGTTTGATGCAATTCAAATTCTTTTAAATTTCAATTTGACTCTAACTTTTTCTCACCCTTATCTAACTTAAAGAGGGACTTATCAAAAAAAAATTAGGCCTAAAAGCTAATTGAGAAGATCTCTTTTTCTCATACACAATAGACCCCTTCAAATGTAGCCAACGTGTGGAAGGATATGGATAAGATTTTAAATTGAAATTCAAACTAATTTGAATTCAAATCAAAACCAACTAATTTTTATCTTTAATAGGTGACAAAATAAAAATTATTTTTTAATTTTCTCACATACAAACTAATTTTATGTGGTAAGAAAAAGCATGAGACAATTTAGGTGGCGTAAGGGATAGACTCTTATTCATTTAGAACTCTAGGATTTAACCAATTGGATTTCTTTCAATCCCAATCCAATTAGACCCAAATAAAATATGATGAACCTAATCTAATTAGACTCCTATAATCTTAATTAAACTTAATCAAATCAATAAATTAATTGAGCTATAGATCCAATCAAATCAGGATTATTTCTTCCTTATCGATTAAGTCATCTCATAACCTAATCAGACTTGATTGAATCAAATTCAATCAGACTTGATCCAGACTTTAATGCTCAATCAAATTGAGCTAATCAGTGATCTAATTACTAATTAATCCTTCATTAATGATAGAGTCCAAGTCTAGTGGGACTCTTCTCTAGAGTCTCCGTCCAGTGGCATTCTTCAGCAGAGTCTCCATCCAGTGAGACTCTTCACCAGAGTCCTCGTCAAGTGGGACTCTTCACCAGAGTCTTCGTTGACTGAGACTCTTCAGATTAGCCATATGATCAGAGAGAAACTTCTAATGTATATGACCCCATAGGTTCGAGCCTAAGCCGATAGCATAGGAACTGATTTCTGTTCCAATCGGAGTCACCATCTAGCAATAGTACCCGACATCCAGATAGACCGAATGTATGCAAAGCAATACTCAAGAACCTATTTGAATATAATTACCATATAATTCATCGCTTTGATCCAAATGCTTAAGGTGACCTAGGGTTTAACTGGCAACCCTAATATGGTCATCCACATTGTATTTTAATTTTCAAAATCTATCACATGGATTATCCTGGCCAAGATTTTACTGAATTGAAACACACTGATACATTAACTCTTACTTATTCAGAGGGATCAATTCCATCTTGACTCACACACCGACTTCATAAGTACTTGATTATGTCCAGAAATCTTTCATCACTAAATTAAAAATTTAGGTAGTCCGACACCAAAACATAGTGAGTTGCTTGCAAGTCACCGTGGGGATCTCAGATCGGAGGGACACATATATCTATATCTCTTTGGAGTGACTCTTGACAGCAAAGTACTTCAGAGTTGGTCAAGTTTAGTGAAATATACTCCTATATTTTACCTGCATGTCATACCAGCGTCTCCATGCTTCTTGATTAAGAGGACAACCAACCTATATGGCATACAACGACCTACACTTGATATGTCTATCATCCTAGTAATAGCATATCATTTGATCGCAAACTCATTTAAAGACTAAACGATATATCCTCCTATATCGAATCAAATAGTCTTAAGGACTTCATCACATAACAAGAGTTCAAAATGAGAGGTACACAGTGATAAAAAAATTAAATAATATTTATTAATTCAATAATTCATATACAATTACAATGATAAGCACAACTATCAACAGGCTGACGATTGACTTTGGGACACAATTTCCAACAACTCCCACTTGGACTAAAATCAATCGGTAAATCCATCTTTGATTTGTAGTCTTCGAACTCCTTGACGCCACGGGCTTTAGTAAATGGGTCAACTAGGTTCTCCTTTTCATCGATCTTCTGAAGCTCGACGTCACCTCGATCCATGATCTCTCAGACCAGATGGTAGCGACACAGAATGTGTTTGGTCTACTGATATGACTTTGGTTCCTTTGCTTGAGCAATGGCACCAGTACTGTCGCAGTATAACAAGATGGGACTATCAAGGGAGGGTGCCACTCCAAGCTCATTGATGAATTTTCGTAGCCACACAGCTTTCTTCGCAACATCGGATGCCGCGATTATTCTGCCTCATAAGTAGAGTCGGCCACAGTGTGCTACTTGAAACCTTTTCAGCAGATTACTCCACCAATCAGGATATAAATATATCCCAACATGCTCTTGCTATCATCATGATCTAACTGAAAATTGGAGTCTGTAAACTTCACAAGTTTTAAGTCAGATTCTCCATAGATAAGCCACTGATCCTTAGTGTTTCTCAAATACTTAAGGATGATCTTTACGACCTTCTAGTGATTCTCATCTGGATCGGACTGGTATCTGCTGACTACTCCTAATGAGTATCTACGTCCGATCGCATACATGTCATAACGTACATAATAAATCTCACTATCGAAGCATATGAAATTCTACTCATATGCTATCTCTCCTGAGGAGTTGTTAGATAATCACTCTTTGAGAGAGAAATTTCTTGGCCTATCAGAAGATAGCCTTTCTTGAAATTCTCCATGCTGAACCTTTTCAGCACAGTATCAATGTACGTCGATTGGGATAATCCAAGCAATCTTTTACATCTATCTCTATAGATCTTCATCCCAAGGATGAAGGATGCTTCTCCCAAGTCTTTCATAGAGAACTGTGATGACAACCAAACTTTTATTTTCTGTAATGCAGAGATATCATTCCCGATTAAGAGAATATCATCGACATACAAAATAAGAAATACTACCACAGAGTTATTAACCCCTTTGTATATGCAGGGTTCTTCTCCATTCTAAATGAAGCTATACGTTCTGATCACTTTATCAAAATGCATGTTCCAACTCTGAGATGCCTGCTTAAGTCTATAGATGGACCTTTGAAGCTTGCACACCTTAGACTCATCTGTGGATATGAAACTTTCAGGTTGTATCATATACATCTCTTCTTCTAGCTTTCCATTTAGGAAGACTGTTTTCACATCCATTTGTTAGATTTCATAGTCCAGATGTGCTGCTATCGCAAGCATAATCCGAATAGACTTGAGCATTGCCATAGGAGAAAATATCTCATCATAGTCAATACCATAATACTGACGGTAACCCTTGGCAATCAGACAGACTTTATAGGTCTCCACCTTTCCATCTGCACCCCTCTTCTTTTTGAAGATCCACTTTCACACTATGGGTTTTACCCCTTCAGGTGGGTCAACCAATGTCCATATATTATTGATTTTTATGAATGCCATTTTAGATTTCATGGCTTCAAGTCACTTATCAGAGTCAAACATCTGTATCGCATCCATATAGGTGATCAGATCCTCATTGTTCTCATCAAGTTCAACTGGATCCCCATTTCAGACTAAAAAATTATAGTATCTATCCGGTTGATGTGGTACTCTACCGGATCTCTTTAAAGATATTTCTATAATAGGTTCTGAATTTCATCTAATCAAGTCTGACTCTATGGATTTACTAAATTGTATCGACTCTTCTACCGATCGAACTTCATCAAGTTCAATCTTTGAGGCATTAGTTTCTTCACCAAGGAACTCCTTTTCTAAAAAGACAGCCTTTATTACTGACAAACACCTTCTGTTCATTAGCAAGGTAGAAGTAATATCCCTTGGTCTCTTTTGGGTACCCTACAAATAGATATTTGTCAGACCTAGGTCCAAGCTTGTCAATTTTCAAATGTTTGACATAAGCTGGACATCCCCAAACTATCAAGTGAGAGAGTGCTGGCTTACGCCCTGTCCACATCTCATATGATGTTTTACTTAAAGACTTACTCAGAACTTTATTTAAAATATAACAAACTGACTCGAGTGCGTATCTCCAAAAAGAAATCAACAGACTTACAATGCCCATTATGAATCGAACTATGTCTAATAGAGTTCGATTCCTCCTTTTCGATACACCATTATGCTGTGATGTTCCAAGAGGGATCCATTATGAGAAAATCTCATTCTCTTCTAAGTATGTCAGAAATTTACTAGAGAGGTATTCTTCTCTTCGGTAAGACCGAAGAGTTTTAATATTCTTTTCAGTTTGTTTCTCCAACATTAAGGAACCTTTCACCTTCTTCAAATCTCCAATTGACCTGCAGACCCTACAACAAATTATAAATATTAAAAAGAATTTTGGTATCTAATATTCAGGTAGTAGAATCACAAATTGAGAAATTACAAGGTGTTATCATATAATTACCTTGTCCAGTAACAACTTGCTTCTTTCTTGGTATGTTCGGATCTAGGGAGGTAATGTATTGAGGATAATTCCTTTTCCAGTGTCTCTGCTTCTTGCAGTAGAAGTATTTCGTCTGACTCTGGTCAAACTTGGATTTCTTGATCTAACTAGGCTTGGGTGCCCTAGCACTTTGTACCCTTTTCTTGTTCTTCTTATTCTTCTTTTCTTTCTTAAAGGATCGACGTCCAGAAGAAGATCCTCTCACAACATTCACCGACTCTTTTTGGAGCTGGTGATCCTTCACAAAGTTTTGCAGCAACCCCAGCAAACTGTGGTAGTTAACGGCAGGCATTGTCATTCAAAAATGAGTAAGAAAAGGAAAGTAGGACTTGGGCAGAGAGTTCAAAATAGCATCTTTCCCCAACTACTCGTGTAGAAAAAAACTGAGCTTGCTTAGGCACTCAATCATCTCGATCATGTACAATACATGATCAGTAACTGATGCTCCTTCCCTCATTCGAGCATTGAAGATAGCACAACTAGTCTTGTGCCTCTCAACATCGTCGGGTGTGCCAAAGGACTCGTTCAATATTTGCAACATATCCTATGGCTGAGCATTCTCAAAACGACAGCTCAACTCATCATTCATCACCATCAGCATAATACAACGAATTGTAGTTCGATCATTGAGCCACTTCTGATAAGTGTCTCTGATCGAGCTACGTGCATTTGAAGCTAGCTCTTTAAGTGTCAGATCAGTTAAAATATATAAGATCCATTCATGCTCTAGGATAATTTTGAGCTTTCGATACTAGCTATCAAAATTTGGACCCATCAATTTATCACTATCTAATAGTGATCAGAGCGATAAGGTGGTGGCCATAACTGTAAAAGAAAAATCAGAACCTAATTAGTATATGAATTGATTAAGCCTAAAGACATAGATTTTAGTCTAAAAGTTCTCCCACTATTTTATTCAAATTGATAGCCACTACCTTCAATTCAAGAAATTACACTAATTTCTTAGTGGATACTAAAATCCACATGGACTGCACATAGGCCCGAGCATGGCTCGACCAACCCTTGTGTACCCACAAATAGATTTTTAACTAATTATTTCACCAAACAATTTTTAGTATTCAATTTTGCCCTAGACACTTCTTCAGCAGGCATGTGGCGCCTCCACTGAAGGTTCTGATTAGGTCCAACCATTAACATGTCAAAATTTAATATATCTAACAAATGAGTGACCAGACCTAAGTGTGACTCGACAATCTGACTGTCATAAGAAAGACACAACTAAAATAATATATTATGAATGATAATTCTAACAGCCAGTGAGCACTAAGTGTGTGGTGCCTCCAATGATCATCTAAATTGTTAGACTCATTATCATCCAACTTAATGGAAGGCTATGATCTAGTTATCGCCATAACTATTTTATTTTTAGGGACCTAACAATTTTAGAAGATTTAATTAGTTGAATTGAGAGATAAAAAAAAATTTGATCAGTTAATCTTAATCCTCCCACTGACTTCACCAAGTCAGATTAAAGAAGATAAGGTAAAAGCTGGTCCAGCTAACCAGTCATAAATTCTCTCACTGACTTCACCAAGTCATGAAGAGGACTCAAGACAAATCAAATTAGGGGCACCTAAATCAGTCACACTGATTTTCTAGTTAGCATGGATCAACTCCAATCATTAAGTGATCTAATCAAAACATGATTCACCATGTTGGCCAAGTAAGATCGATGGGAGGGATATGCCATTAACTCGATATAGACTCAATCTATGTGAGTAGCTCTCAATTAATGACCATCGATCAAAATTGCCATACTTTCTTTAGACACCAACTGGTTAGTTATTTTCAATTTGATCAACTCATAGACTTAGATTCGACCATGGAGCTACGATCAAAGTCCATATTAGTCTAATCAAAGATATGGACTTGACCAACTACAACTATTGAAATTGATCAAGAAAAAAAATTGACCCAATCAAAATTAACTTTTAATTAGATTTGATCAATTACTAACATGATCCATTATCAATGATCTCTAACCCTAGGTCTAATCTAGTTAAATGGACTTGATTTGAGCTAACCCATTAACCCATGAGTTATGAAATTCATACCTTAGATCTTTGATTCTCAAATCTAGATTGCTTAATTCTTAATTAAGTTTTGGGCTGATATGGGTTCGAATTCAGTGTTTGAAAATAGTTTTTAATTTTATAAAATATTTTTACAATCAATCATCTAATGATCAAAACTTTAATTTCATATCTAATATATATTATTTTAGATCTAAAATAAAATTTTAAAATTTTTTTCGTTGTTCATTATCATGAAAAAGATCGCAGAGCACCCCTACACGCTATAAGAGATCCCATCGAATGGATAAATAGGATAGTAAAATTCTGATTTCTCCTATGATCGGATGGCTATGAGGATCTATCCAATCAGATTACTATACTACTCAGATTCAAAATTAACTATTTAGATCTAATCTAAATAATTAAAATCAGATTATTTACAAAAATTTATGTCATAAGAAATCTGGCTCTGACACCATCTGAAGGAAAAAATGGATAGTTCAAAGCATGTATTTTTAAAATTTTACAGTAAAATAATAAAAAATTAAATATTTTAATCTTATAAACATGCCTTAGATCAGATCTAAACTATCATTAAGGATCTATGACATAAAAAATTTATATATAAAATTTAAAATAAAATAAAAAATTGCATTGATCACATCGATGCCATAAATTTGATCTAACCTTTAAATTATATCGATAGAGTTCAGAACTCATCATCTTTTCATAGGTTGATGATCTCTGCTGCTGGTAAGCATGGTATGAAGTTCTCACTGATGTCGAACAACTGCACAAGCATCCAGTCTGCAGGTCAGTAGGAGATTTGAAGAAGGCGAAAGGTTCCTTAATGTTGGAGATGGAAGATCAGTTTCAGTTCTAGTGTTAGGGACTATTAAGCTTGTATTCAAGTCTAATGTAATTGTTCTAAGTGAATGTCACTTTTGTCTTTTTTTTTTATTGAATATTATTTTTGTAGACCTTTTGACCATGTACGGTTATGTCATTATGAATGGTGTTAATGTGATGAATGGACAACTGAACAATGGTATTTACATATTATCACAATCTATTAGTGTAATGTACCCATCCAACAAACATCCTAGAATTAGTGATGTCTCTAATATCTACTTTTGGTATTGTAGGTTAGGTCATGTTAACAAGAACAGAATAAACAGGTTGACACGAGAAGGAATTTTCGAAGTCAGTGATTGTGAATCACTCCCAACCTGTGAGTCATGTCTTCTTTAAAAAATGATCAAATCACCTTTTATTGAAAAAGGTGAGCGAGCCAGTGAAGTTGTAAGTCTGATACATACTGATGTATGTGAACCAATGAATACTAGTGCCAGAGGTAGATATTATTATTTCATTATATTTACAGATGACTTATCGAGGTATGGGCATATCTACTTAATGACACATAAGTCAGAATCATTTGAAATGTTCAAACGATTCAGTAATGAAGTAGAGAAACAAACTAGAAAGAATATTAAAACTCTTCGATCTGATCGAGGAGGAGAATACCTCTCTAGTGAGTTTCTGACATACTTAGAAGAGAATTGGATTCTCTCACAATGAACCCCTCCTAGAACACCACAGCATAATGGTGTATTGGAAAGGAGGAATCGAATCCTGTTAGACATGGTTCGGTCCATGATGAACTTTGCAAGTCTGTCGATTTTTTTTTGAGAATATGCACTCGAGTCAGCTTATTATATTTTAAATAAAGTTTTGAGTAAGTCTGTAAGTAAAACACCACATGAGATGTGGACAAAGCGTAAGTCAGCACTATCTCACCTGAGGGTTTGGGGATGTCCAACTTA
Organism: Elaeis guineensis; assembly: GCF_000442705.2. Lineage (NCBI taxonomy): Eukaryota > Viridiplantae > Streptophyta > Magnoliopsida > Arecales > Arecaceae > Elaeis > Elaeis guineensis. The sequence goes on from NC_025997.2 coordinate 59,558,919, forward strand.
TGTCAAATATTTGAAAACTGACACGCTGGACCTAGATCAGACAAATGTTTATTTGTAGGGTACCCAAAAGAGATCAAGAGATATTACTTCTACCTTACTGACGAATAGAAGGTGTTCGTCAGCAATAGGGCTGTCTTTTTAGAAAAAGAGTTCCTTGGTGAAGGAACTAATGCTTCAAAGATTGAACTTAATGAAGTTCGATCGGTAGAAGAACCGACACAATCTAGTAAACCCATAGAGTCGGACTTGATTAGATCAAATTCGAAACCTATTGTAGAAACATCTTTAAGAAGATCCAGTAGAGTACCATGTCAACTGGATAGATACTATGGTTTCTTAGTCCGAGATGGAGATCCAGTTGAACTCGATGAGAATAATGAGGATCCAATCACCTATATGGATGCGATGCAGAGGTCTGACTCTAATAAATGGCTAGAAGCCATGAAATCCAAAATGGAGTCTATGAAAATCAATAATGTATGGACATTGGTTGACCTACATAAAGGGGTAAAACCCATAGGGTGTAAGTGGATCTTCAAAAAGAAGAGGGGCGTAGACGGGAAGGTGGAGACCTATAAAGCCTGTCTAGTTACCAAAGATTACCATCAACGTTATGGTATTGACTTTGACGAGATATTTTCTCCTGTGGTAATGCTCAAGTCTATTCGGATTATGCTTGCGATAACAGTACATCTGGACTATGAAATCTGGCAAATGGATGTGAAAATAGTCTTCCTAAATAAGGAGCTAGAAGAAGAGGTGAATATGATACAACCTAAAGGTTTTATATTCACAGATGAGTCTAAGGTGTGCAAGCTTTAAAGATCTATTTATGGACTTAAGTAGGTATCAGAAAGTTAGAACATGCATTTTGATAAAGTGATCAGAACGTATGACTTCATTAAGAATGGAGAATAACCCTACATATATAAATAGGTTAATAACTCTGTAGTAGTATTTCTTATTTTGTATATCGATGACATTCTCTTAATCGAAAATGACATCCTTGTATTACAGAGAATAAAAATTTAGTTGTCATCACAGTTCTCCATAAAAGACTTGGGAGAAGCATCCTTCATCCTTGAGATGAAAATCTATAGAGATAGATCTAAAAGATTGCTTGGATTATCCCAGTCGACGTACATTGATACTGTGCTGAAAAGATTCAGCATGGAGAATTTCAAGAGAGGCTATCTTTCGATAGGCCAAAAATTTTTTTTCTCGAAGAGTAATTGTTCGACAACTCCTCAGGAGAGAGAGCGTATGAGTAGAATTTTATATACTTTGATAGTAGGATCTATTATGTACGCCATGATATGTACGCGATCGGACATGGCATACTCATTAGGAGTAGTGAGCAGATACCAATTCGATCTAGGTGAGAATTACTGGAAGGTCGTAAAGACCATCCTTAAGTATTTGAGAAATACTAAGGATCAGTGGCTTATCTATAAAGAATCCAACTTAAAACTTGTGGAGTTTACAGACTCTAATTTTCAGTCTGATCATGATGATAGAAAGAGCATGTCGGAATATATTTATACTCTGAACAGTGGAGCAATCTACTAAAAAAGTTTCAAGCAGCACACTGTGGCCGACTCTACTTGTGTGGTGAAATATATCGTGGTATCTGATGCTGCGAAAGAAGTGGTGTGGCTATAAAAGTTCATCAACGATCTCAGAGTGGCACCATCCCCTGACGGCCTCATCTTGTTGTACTACGATAGTACTGGTGCCATTGCTCAAATGAAGGAATCGAAGTCACATCAGTGGATCAAGAATATTCTGTGCCGCTACCATCTGGTTCGAGAGATCATAGATCGAGAAGATATCGAGCTTCAGAAGATCGATAGAAAGGAGAACCTAGCTGATCTATTTACTAAAGCTCTTGACGTCAAGGAGTTTGAAGACTACAAATCAAAGATGGGTATATAATACTGCACGAATTGGCTTTAGTCCAAGTGGGAGTTGTTGGAAATTGTGTCCCAAACTCAATCATCAGTCTGTTGACGATTGTACTTATCATTATAATTGTATATAAATTATTGAATTAATAAATATTATTTGATTTTTTCATCACTATGTACATCTCATTTTGGACTCCTGTTATGTGATGAAGTCTTTAGGACTATTTAATTCGATATAGGAAGATATATCATTTAGTCTTTAAATAAGTTCGTGACCAAATGATATGCTATTACTAGAATGATAGACATATCAAGTATAGGTCATTGTGTGCTATATAAGTTGGTTGTTCTTTTAACCAAGGAGCATGGAGATGCTGGTATGGCATGCAGGTGAAATATAGGAGTACATTTCATTGAACGTGACTAACTCTGGAGTACTCTGCTGTCAAGAGTTACTCTGAAGGGATATAGATATAAGTGTCCCTCTGATATGAGATCACCATGTTGACTTGCAAGCAACTTACTATGCTTTGATGTCGGACTACCTGAATTTTTAATTCAGCGATAAAAGATTTTTAGGCATAGTTAAGTACTTGTGAAGTCGGTGTGTGAGTTAAGATGGCATTGACCCCTCCGAATAAGTAGGAGTTAATGTATCAGTGTGTTTCAATTCAGTAAAATCTTGACTGAGGTAATCCATGTGATGGATTTTAAAAATTAAAATATAATATGGATGATCATATCAGGGTTGGCAGTTAAACCCTGGGTCACCTTAAGCATTTGGGTTAAAGGGATGAATTATACGATAACTATATTCAAATAGATTCTTGAGTGTTGCTGTGCATACATTCGGCCTATCCGGACGTCGGGTACTATTGCTAGATGGTTACTCCGATTGGTACAGAAATCAGTTTCTGTGCTATCAGCTTAGGCTCGAACCTATAGGGTCACACACATTAGAAGTTTCTCTCCGATCACATGGCTAATCTAAAGAGTCTCAGTCAACAGAGACTCTAGTGAAGAATCTCACGGGATGGGGACTCTGCTGAAGAGTCTCACTGGATAGGGACTCTAGAGAAGAGTCCCACTAGACTTAGACTCTATCATTAATAAAAAATTAATTAGTGATTAGATTACTAATTAGCTCAATTTGATTGAGTATTAAAGTCTGGATCAAGTTTGATTGAATTTGATTCAATCAAGTCAAGTCTGATTAGGTTATAAGATGACCTAATCGGTAAGGAAGAAATGATCCTGATTTGATCGGATCCATAGCTCAATTAATTTATTGATTTGATCAAATTTAATTGAGATTATAGGAGTTTAATTAGATTAGATTCATTATATTTTATTTGGATCTAATTGTATTGGGTTTGAAAGAAATCCAATTGGTTAAACCTTAAAGTCCCAAATGAATAGGACTCTATCCCTTACACCACCTAAATTATCTCATATCTTTTCTCACTGCACAAAATTAGTTTATATATGAGAAAATCAGAAAATAATCTTTCTTTTGTCATCCATTAAGGATAGAAATTGATTAGTTTTGATTTGAATTCAAATTAGTTTGAATTTCAACTTAAGACCTTATCCATATCCTTCTACACATTGGCTGCTTTTGAAGAGGTCTATTGTGTACGAGAAAAAGAGGTCTTCCTAATTGATTTTTATTTCTAATTTTCTTTGATAAGTTTTTATTTAAGTTAGATAAGGGTGATAAAAGTTGGAGTTGAATTAAAATTCAAAAGTGTTTGAATTGCAACAAACTCCAGTCCTCATCCTGTTTTATCTGGTTTGTGCGACTACCATAAAAAGACCATAATTTTGTGTGCCAAAAGATGAGAGCTTTTCACTGTAAGATATCAGAGACAAAAAGGGTCAAAAATGCCTTTTTGAGACATGAGGATTGGATGGGTTTTTTTCCTCCTTGGCGTGAACCAAAGAGGAGACCATTCTCTTCTTGGGTGAGAGACCTAGAACTGTTCTAGATTTTTGAGTGAAGAAAAAACCAAAGAGAAGAAAGTCTTCATCTAATTTTTTTCTATCATTCAGCATCCTTCTCTAATCTATTTTCGATATCAAAAAAATTCAAGATGATCGAAGAAGGAGATCAAGCCAGATCTGCTATCAGAAGCTGACTGTGCGAGCTCGCACTCCCGCAAAGGACTGATCGGTCCGAGGGACTTCATGTGGACTATTCGTAGAGATCGAATACTTGTGTGGCTACTCAACATCAATGAGAGCTTCATACCATACTTACCAGTAGCAAAGATCATCAATCTATAAAAAAATGATGAGTTCTGAACTCTACCGACATAATCTAAAGGTTAGATCAAATTCATGGCATCGATGTGATCGATGCAGTTTTATATTTTATTTCAAATTTTATATATAAATTTTTTATATCATAAATTTTTAATGATAGTCTAGATCTGATCTAAAGCATGTTTAAAAGATTAAAATATTTAATCTTTTATTATTTCACTATAAAATTTTAAAAATACATGCTTGGAACTATCTATTTTTTCTTCAGATGGTATCAGAGCCAGGTTTTTTATGATATGAATTTTTTGCATATAATCTGATTTTAATTATTTATATTAGATCTAAATAGTTAATTTTAAATTTAAGTAATATAGTAATCTGATTGGATAGATCCTCATAGCCGTCCGATCATAGAAAAAATTAGGATTTCACTATCCTATTTATCCATTCGATGGGATCTCTTATAGCATGTAGGGATACTGTGCGATCTTTTTCATGATGATGAACAACGAAAAAAATTTTAAAATTTTATTTTAGATCTAAAATAATGTATATTAGATCTGAAATTAAAATTTTGATCATTAAATGATTGATTATAAAAATATTTTATAAAATTGAAAACTATTTTCAAACACCGAACCATATCAGTCCAAAACTTAATTAAAAATTAAGTGATCTAGATTTGAAAATCAAAGATCTAAGGCATTAATTTCATAACTCATGGGTAAATGGGTTAGCTCAAGTCAAGTCCATTTAACTAGGTTAGATCTAGGATTAGAAATCATTGATAATAGATCATGTTAGTAATTGATCAAATCTAATTAAAAGTTAATTCTGATTGGGTCAATTCTTCTCTTGATCAATTTTAATAGTTGTAGTTGGTCAAGTCCATGTCTTTGATTAGACCAATATAGACTTTGATCATAGCTCCATTGTCGAATTCAAGTCTATAAGTTGATCAAATTAAAAATGACTAACCAGTTGGTGTCTAAGAAAAGTATGGCAACTTTCATCGGTGGTCATTAATTGGGAGCTACTCGCATAGATTGAGTCTATATCGAGTAAATGGCATATCTCTCCTATCGATCTCACTTACCTAGCCAATATGGTGAATCATATTTTGATTAGATCACTTAATGATTGGAGTTGACCTATGCTAACTAAAAAATCAGTGTGACTGATTTAGGTGCCCCTAGTTCGACTTGTCTTGAATCCTCTTCATGACTTGATGAAGTCAGTGGGAGGATTTATGACTGATTGGCTGGACCAACTTTTACCTAATCTTCTTTAATCCGACTTGATGAAGTCAGTGGGAGGATTAAGATTAACTGGTCAAGTCTTTTCTTATCTCTCAATTCAACTAATTAAATCCTCTAAAATTGTTAGGTTTTTGAAAATAAATTAGTTATGCTGATAAATAGATCATAGCCTCCCATTAAGTTGGGTAATAATGAGTCCAATGGTTTAGATGATCATTGGAGGAACCACACACCTGGTGCTCATCTGGCTGTCAGAATTATCATTCATAATATGTTGTTTTAGTTGTATCTTTCTAATGATGGTCAGGTTGGCTGAGCCACACTCGAACCTGATCACTCATTTGTTAGATACACTAAGTTCTGGCATGTTAATGGTTGGACCTAAGCAGAACCTTCAGTGAAGGCACCACACGCCTACTGAAGAGGTGTCTGGGGTAAATTTGAATACTAAAAATTATTTGATGAAATAATTGGTTAAGAACCTATCCGTGGGTACACAAGGGTTGATCGAGCCACACTCGAGCCTATGTGTAGTCCATGTGGATTCTAGTACCCCCTAAGAAATTAGTATAATTCTTCGAATTGAAGGTAGAGGCTATCAATTCGAATAAAATAGTGGAAGAACCTTTAGACTAAAATTCATATCTTTAGGCTTAATCAATTCATATACTAATTAGGTTCTAATTTTCTTTTTGTAGTTATGGTGACCACCTTGTCACTTCGATCACTATTAAATAGTGATAAATTGATGGGTCCAAATTTTGATAGCTGGTATCGAAAGCTCAAAATTATCCTGGAGCATGAATGGATCTTGTATGTGTTAATTGATCCAGCATCCGAGGAACCAGCTCCAAATGCACGTAGCTCGATCAGAGATACTTATCAGAAGTGGCTCAATGATTGGACTACGGTTCATTGTATTATGCTGACGGCGATGAATGATGAGTTTAACCATCATTTCAAGAATGCTCAGCCATAGGACATGTTGTAAATGTTGAACGAGTCCTTTGGCACACCCGATGACATTAATGAAGGAACCAGATCTAGGATTTCAGGATTAGATCTTGAAACTTTTTCAAGATCATACAGCGAAAGACTAAAATAAATCAAAATTTCTTTTTTAAAATCAAAGAATCTCTAGATCTAAGATCTCATTACATGATTATTATATAGTATTAAATCAAAAATTAAAATATATATATACAGCATGAACTATATGTTGATCATATCAACATGTTTCTATACTACATCTAATGTATGTATTAAACAATAGATCAGATCTATTACCTTGCAAGTTAGACGTTCTAACCTCGCTGATCCGGACTTGAGGATGATGTTGCAAGCCACACATGCATCTGACCTCTAGGAGTCATCCACACGAGCCCACGAATCTCGATCAGAAGTCCTGCTTCAGGAAATCAGCACAATATGCTAGTACTGCACTGATCCTTCTTTGATGGTTGATCAGGTGCCTCCTTCTTCTTGATTTAGACTCTTTCAAAGATGAAAAGTAGGAGGAAGAGTTTCAGATCTGAGACACACTCAGAAAACTCAAGATGGAGGGAGGAAAGATATGAAAACAAACAACCCTAGAAGAAGACCCTCTTCTTCTTCTCGTTTCTCTCTCTAGACAACCTATCTTGTGTCTATTATATCTCCACGACCCAAAGGTTTTTCTCTTTGATTTTTGGATGGCTTAAAGGACTCTAAAATATCTGTCTTTTTTAAAAATTTTGTGAAGAAACTCATTTTATAGAGAGAGATATGATAGAGTCCTTATCTAGGTCAAATACTTAGTCAAGGCTTATCCAAACATGGCAAGATAAGGGGCACCCAACTCTTGAGCACCTCCTCCTTATTTTCATGTATGGATTACTAGAAAAGGGTACACAATATGTACCCTAAAAGTTATGAAAATTTAAAAAAAAAATTTGGATAAATTTGGTGCAAAATTGAAAGAGTTTTGGATTTCTAAAACTCTATCTCATAGAATTTGAAATCCAAACTTATTCCTCTTTGATTTGATCCAAACCACCTTCCATGTAAGAAAGAAGAGAGGAAACCTTTTGTGAACATGGGAGAGACCTGGGAGAGGGCTTTTGTTGCACAAAATAAGAGGAGATTGGCATTGAATGAGAGAGAGGGCATGGGGAAGGCTTATGTGGTGCAAGGTGGAATCCTAGTCTTACTAGGATTCTATCTTATGACTTATTTTAATTTGATTTCTCAAACCAAATCAAATCAAAATTAGATCAACCCAATTAAAATAGGTCTTAACCTAATTAAAAACCTAATTTAATCAGATTAAATTAGATTTAAATCTGATTTAATTTTTTAACCAAATTAGAAATTAGATTGACCCAAGTCCTAGTTGAACTAGGACTAGTTTTTTCCTGTACTTGGATTATCCAATAAACCAATTGGACTTGATCCAATCAAGCTCAAATCAAATCTAATTAAATCATATTTAATTAGACTTAATCTCAATCCATTGGCTTAATCAAATTATGCTAATTAGCAATTGAATTGCTAATCGATCCTCCTGCAACACTTACACTGGGTTAAATGTCAATCGTATTGATCATTTAACCCTAGAATGATTCTTAATCGTTGATCAACCATCCGATCGGATCATGAACTCTAATGTATGTGACCTCATAGGTCCAAATCTAAACTGATAGCACAGGAATAAATTTTTATACCAATCGAAGTGACCATCTAGCAATGGTATCCGATGATCGGATAGGTTGAATGTGTAGAACAACATCCTTAGAACCCATACGGATATAGTTTTCATATAATTCATCCCCTTGACCAAAATAATCATAGGATACCCTAGAGTTCAACTGTCAACTCTGATCAGGTTGTCCACATTATATTTCAAAATATCAAATCCATCTGATGGATTATCCTGGCCAAGATTTTGCTAAATTGAAATACAGTGACTCATTCTTCTCTAACTCTTGGAGTGGTCAATCCCATCTCGATCATACTCTGACTTCGCAAGTACTTGACTGTGCCCAGAAGCTTTTCGTCCCTGAATTAGAAATTCAGTTAGTCCAGTACCAAAGCACAGTGAGTTGCTTGCAAGTCACTGAGGCGATCTCAGGTCTAAGGGACACTTATACCTATATCCCATCAGAGACATTCTTGACAGCAGAATACTTTGGAGTTGGTCACATTCCATGATGATGTACCAGTATATCTCAACTGTATGCCATACCAGTGTCTCCACACTCTTTGGTTAAGAGGACAACCAACCCATATGGCCTATAGCGACCTATGCTCAATAGAAGCTGTCATCCTTATTAACAGCCTATCATTTGGTCGTGAACTGTTTTAAGGACTAATCGATAAATCCTCTCTTTATCGAATCTAAATAGTCCTAAGGACTTCATCATAACAACGGAGTTCATTTGAAGATGAAAGTTTATGATGAAAATGCTAAATATATTTTATTTAGTAATAAATCAATTACAATACTTGGTTGGTCAACCGTCAACAGCTTGACGATTGGCTTTTTGGGACACATTTTCCAACAACTCTCACTTGTCCTAAAGCCACTCGACACAGTATCTAATACCCATCTTCAACTTGTGGTTGTCGAACTCCTTTATCGCCAGGGCTTTAGTGAAGGGGTCGGCCAGGTTCTCCTTTCCATCGACCTTCTGAAGGTCGACGTCACCTCAATCCACGATCTCCCGGACCAGGTGGAAGCGGCGCAAGATGTGCTTCATCCGCTGATGTGCTTTGGGTTCCTTCGCCTGAGCTATGGCACCAGTGTTGTCACAATAGAGCAGGACCGGACCATCAAGGGATGGTGCTACTCCGAGCTCGTTGATGAATTTTCTCAGCCACACAGCTTCCTTCGTAGCATCCGATGCTGCGATGTACTCCGCTTCACAAACAGAGTCCGCCATAGTATGCTGCTTGAAACTCTTCTAGCAGATGGCTCCACCATTCAGAGTAAAGATGTAATCCGACATGCTCCTGCTGTCATCATGGTCAGATTGAAAGCTAGAGTCTGTGAACCCCACAAGTTTCAGATCTGACTCGTCATAAACCAACCATTGGTCCTTAGTATTTCTCAAATACTTAAGGATGGCTTTAACCACTTTTCAGTGATTTTCTTCAGGATCAGATTGGTATCTACTCACTACTCCTAGTGAGTATGCCACATCTGATCTTGTACATGTCATAGCATACATGATAGATCCCACGGCTGAAGCATATGGGACTCTACTCATACGCTCTCTCTTTTCAGGAGTTGTCAGACAATCCTTCTTAGAGAGAGAAATTCTATGGCCTATCGGTAGATAGCCCTTCTTGAAATTCTCCATGCTGAACCTCTTTAGCACAGTGTCTATGTACATGGACTGAGATAACCCAAGCATCTTTTTAGATCTATCCCTATAGATCTTCATCCCTAGGATGTAGGATGCTTCACCCAAGTCCTTCATGGAGAACTATGATGATAACCAAATTTTTATTCCCTGTAGTGCGGGGATGTCATTCTCGATTAAGAGAATGTCATCCACGTATAAGACAAGGAATACCACAACTGGACCATTTGCCCATTTGTAGATGCAGGGCTCTTCTCCATTCTTAATGAAGCCATACGTTTTGATCACCTTATCAAAATGCATGTTCCAACTCCGAGAAGCTTGCTTCAATCCATAAATGGATCTCTGAAGCTTGCACACCTTGGACTCATCTGTGGATGTAAACCCCTCAAGTTGTATCATATACACCTCTTCGGTCAGCTCTCCATTCAGGAAAGCTATCTTTACATCCATCTGCCAGATCTCATAATCCAGATGGGCAGCTATTGCAAGCATTATCTGAATGGATTTGAGCATTGCCACAGAGGAAAATGTCTCATCATAGTCAATACCATAACATTGACGATACCCCTTGACGATCAGACGGGCTTTATAGGTCTCCACCTTTCCGTCTGCACCCCTCTTCCTTTTGAAGACCCATTTACACCCAATGGGTTTAACTCCTTCAGGTGGGTCAACCAATGTTCATACATCGTTGACCGTCATGGACTCCATTTCGGATTTCATGGCTTCAAGCCATTTCTCGAAATCAGGTCTCTGTATTACATCCATATAGGTGATCGGATCTTCATTATTCTCATCAAGTTCGATGGAATCACCATCCCGGACCAAGAAATCATAGTATCTGTCCGGCTGATGCGGTACTCTACTGGATCGCCTTAATGGTGCAGGTACATTGGGCTTCAGATCTGATCTAATCATATCCGACTCAGGTTCAGCTATTGGTGTCGATCCTTCTACCTATTGAACTTCATTAAGTTCAACCTTAGAGGCAACGGTTCCTTCACCAAGAAACTCTTTTTTTTTAAAAAAATTATCTTAAGGCTGACGAACACCTTTTGTTCATCAGCATGGTAGAAAAAATATCTTTTTGTCTCTTTGGGGTACCCTATGAATGAGCATTTGTCAGACCTAGGTCCAAGTTTGTCTGTGACTAATCATTTGACATAGACCGGGCACCCCCAGACCCTAAGGTATGAAAGTGCCGGCTTACGTCCTATCCATATCTCATATGGAGTCTTAATTATAGACTTACTTGAAACCCTATTTAACAGATAACAGGCCGATTCGAGTGCATATCCCAAGAAGGATATCGGCAAGCTAGCAAAACCCATCATGGATCGAACTATGTCTAACAGAGTCCGATTCCTTCTTTCAGACACACCATTATGCTGTGGTATTCTTAGAGGAGTCCATTGGGAGAGAATCCCATTCTCTCCTAGATATGTGAGAAACTCACTAGAAAGATATTCTCCTCCTCGATCATATCGAAGAGTTTTAATACTCTTCCCAGTTTATTTTTCTACTTCACTTCGGAATCGTTTGAACATTTCAAATGAATCCGACTTATGTTTCATCAGATAGACATATCCATATTTGAATAGGTCATCCGTGAAAGTTATGAAGTAGAAATATCCACCTCTAACACTTGTGCTCATGGGTCTTCCAATATCAGTATGTATTAGGCCTAAGAGCTCAGTAGCTCTCTCACCTTTTCCAGTAAAAGGTGACTTAGTCATTTTACCAAGAAGACAGAAATCACAGGTTGGAAGTGATTCACAATCACTGACTTCAAAGATTTTCTCTTGAGTCAATCTGTTTATTCTGTTCTTGTTTATATGACCTAGCTTACAGTGCCATAAGTAGATATCTGACACACTATCTAATCTAGGATGCTTGCCAGTAGAATAGACTCTTATCGGGCTTGATCTTTCTGGTCTGGCCCTGCACTGATGTCCCAGCCTGAACATGCACCTTCTTCACTTTCTTCTTCTTGTTCTTCTTCCCTTTCTTAAAGGGTCGAAAACCAGAAGACGATCCTCCCACTAAGTTCACCGACTCCTTATGGAGTTGGTGATCTTTCTCAAAGTTCTGAAGCAACCCCAGTAATCCGTGGTAGTTTACTTCAGGCTTTGTCATTCTATAATGAGTGAGGAATGGGAGATAAGACTTGGGTAGCGAGTTCAGTATTGCATCTTTCTCAAGCTGCTCATGCAAGGGAAAGCCGAGCTTGCTCAATCATTCCATCAGCTCGATCATGTACAATACATGATCAGTGACAGAGGCACCATCCCGTATTTTGACGTTGAAGATGGCACAACTAGTCTTGTGCCTCTCCACATCATCGGGTGTGCCAAAGGCATCCTCCAATACTTGAAGCATGTCCTTTAGCTGAGCCATCTCGAATCTGTGACTGAACTCGTCACTCATGGCAGCCAGCATGATACAGCGCACCGTGGTCCGGTCACTAAGCCACTTCTGGTAAGTGTCTCTGACTGTTCCACGTGCATTGACAGCTGGCTCCTCAGGTGTAGGATCCATTATCACATATAGGATCCGTTCATGCTCCAGGACTATCTTCAACTTTCGATATCAGCTACCGAAGTTGGGTCCCACCAACTAATCATTGTCCAACAATGATCGGAGCGATAGGAAAGTGGCCATATTTGCACAAAGGAGAACCATAACCTAATTAATAATTGATTCATTAAACCTAAAGATTTAGACTTTAATCAAAAGATTTCTCCCATTATTTTATTCGAATTGGTAACCTCTACCTCTAATTCGAGGAATTATCCTAATTCCTTAGTGGGTACTAGAATCCACTTAGACTGCACACAAGCCCAACTTTGGTTGGCCAACCCATGTACATCTAAGGGTAGGTTCATAACCAATTATCTCTCTAAATAATTTTTAGTAATTTTAATTTAACCCCAGAAACCTAATCAGTAGGCTTTGGCCTCCACTGTAAGGATCCGGTTAGGTCCAACCATTAACATGATCATATTTGGTGTATCTAACCAACGAATGATTAAGCCCAACTTTGGTTGGCTTACCTAACCACCATTAGAGAGACACTTCCAAATCATCATATGATGAGTGATAATTCCATTAGTCAACAAGCACCAGGCCTTTGGGTCTGCAATGATTATTGAGTTAATGGACTCATTATCAAACACCTTAATGGGTTCGGCTTTTCAAAAAATAATTTTTATATTTGTAAAATAATTTTACAATATGATTCTACCAACCATATTGCATGTTTGATTCATAATCAAGATACAAGTGAAATAAACATGAAACTACTTTAGATCTAATCTAAACAGGTTCATGTAATTGAAATAATTTCAACTTTAAATAATTTCTTTGCACAAAAATTATTAACAAAGAGATTTTATTTTAGATTTAAATATCTTTTAAATCTAATAAATTATAAATTTAATCTAGATCATATCTAACAAATTTATGATTAAAGATAGATCTACACAAACTAGGACAACCTTTGCACTGTAAGGGGTAAACCTTACAGCAGGACAACCTTGCAGTTCGTGATTGATCTAAAATTTTAATTTTAAATTTAATAATCAGATTATAAATTAGATCTAATATAAAAAATAATCTAAGCATGTATAAATAATCATGTAATAAAGAACCTGGCTTTGATACCAATTGAAGGAACCAGATCTAGGGTTTCAGGGTTAGATCTTAAAATTTTTTCAAGATCATACAATGGAAGACTAAAATAAATTAAAATTTACTTTTTAAATTTATAAAATATTTAGATCTAAGATCCTATTACATGATTATTACATAGCATTAAATCAAAAATTAAAATATATATATACAGCATGAACTACATGTTGATCATATCAACATGTTTCTATACTACATCTAATGTATGTATTAAACAATAGATCAGATCTATTACCTTGCAAGTTAGACGTTCTAACCTTGCTGATCCAGGCTTGAGGATGATGTTACAAGATGCACACATGTTCGGCCTCTAGGAGTCATCCACACGAGCCCACGAATCTCGATCAGAAGTCCTGCTTCAGGAAATCAGCACAGTATGCTAGTACTGCGCTGATCCTTCTTTGATGGTTGATCAGGTACCTCCTTCTTCTTGATTTAGACTCTTCCAAAGATAGAAAGTAGGAGAAGAAGTTTCATATCTAAGACGCTCTCAGGAAACTCAAGATGGAGGGAGGAAAGATATGAAAACAAACAACCCTAGAAGAAGACCCTCTTCTTCTTCTCGTTTCTCTCTCTAGACACCCTATCTTGTGTCTATTATATCTCCATGACCCAAAGGTCTTTCTCTTTGATTTTTGGATGGCTTAAAGAAATCTAAAATCTCTATTTTCTCCAAAAATTTTATGAAGAAAATCATTTCATAAAGAGAGATATGATAGAGTCCTTGTCTAGGTCAAATACCTAGTCAAGGCTTATCCAAACATGGCAAGATAAGGGGTGCCCAACTCTTGAGCACCTCCTCCTTATTTTCATGCATGGATTACCTGAAAAGGGTGCACAATATATATCCTAAAATTCATAAAAATTTCAAAAAAAAAATTGGATAAATTTGGTGCAAAATTGAAAGAGTTTTGGATTTCTAAAACTCTATCCCATAGAATTTGAAATCCAAACTTATTCCTCTTTGATTTGATCCAAACCACCTTCCATGTAAGAAAGAAGAGAGGAAACCTTTTATGAACATGGGAGAGACCTAGGAGAGGGCTTTTGTCACCCAAAATAAGAGGAGATTGACATTGAATGAGAGAGAGGGCATGGAGAAGGCTTATGTGGCACAAGGTGGAATCCTAGTCTTACTAGGATTCTATCTTATGACTTGTTTTAATTTGGTTTCTCAAATCAAATCAAACCAAAATTAGATTAACTCAATTAAAATAGGTCTTAACCCAATTAAAAATCTAATTTAATCAGATTAAATTAGATTTAAATCTGATTTAATTTTTTAACCAAATTAGAAATTAGATTGACCCAAGTCCTAGTTGAACTAGGACTAGTTTTTCCTTGTACTTGACTTATCCAATAAACTAATTAGACTTGATCCAATCAAGTCCAAACTAAATTTAATTAAATTATATTTAATTAGACTTAATCTCAGCCCATTGGCTTAATCAAATTAAGCCAATTAGCAATCAAATTGCTAATCGATTCTCCTGCAACACTTGCACTAGGTTAAATGTCAATTGTATTAATCATTTAACCCTAGAATGATTCTTAATCGTTGATCAACCATCTGATCGGATCATGAACTCTATTATGTGTGATCTCATAGGTCCGAACCTAAGTCGGTAGCATAGGAATAAATTTTTATACCAATCGAAGTGACTATCTAGCAATGGTACCCGACGACCGGATAGGTCGAATGTGTAGAATAACATCCTTAGAACCCATGCGGATATAGTTTTTATATAATTCATCCCCTTGACCAAAATGATCATAGGACACCCCAGAGTTCAACTGTCAACTCTGATCAGGTTGTCCACATTGTATTTCAAAATATCAAATCCATCTGATGGATTACCCTGGCCAAGGTTTTGCTAAATTAAAATACAGCGACTCATTCTTCTCCAACTCTTGGAGTGGTCAATCCCATCTCGATCACACTCTGACTTTGTAAGTACTTAACTGTGCCCAGAAGCCTTCTATCTCTGAATTAGAAATTTAGTTAGTCCAGTACCAAAGCACAGTGAGTTGCTTGCAAGTCACTGAGGCGATCTCAGGTCTAAGGGACACTTATACCTATATCCCATCAGAGACTTTCTCGACAGCAGAATACTCTGGAGTTGGTCACGTTCAATGATGATATATCAGTATATCTCACCTGTATGCCATACTAGTATCTCCACACTCTTTGGTTAAGAGGATAACCAACCCATATGATCTACAGCGACCTATGCTCGATAGAAGCTGTCGTCCTTATTAACAGTTTATCATTTGGTTATGAACTGTTTTAAGGACTAATTGATAAATCATCTCTTTATCGAATCTAAATAGTCCTAAGGACTTCATCATAACAACGGAGTTCATTTGAAGATGAAAGTTTATGATGAAAATACCAAATATATTTTATTTATTAACAAATCAATTATAATACTTGGTTGCTCAACCGTCAACAGCTTGACGATTGACTTTTTAGGACATATTTTCCAACAATTAAGAGGCACAAGACTAGTTGTACCATCTGCAATGCTCGAATGAGGGAAGGAGCATCAATTACTGATCATGTATTGTACATGATCGAGATGATTGAGCACCTAAGCAAGCTTGGCTTTCTCCTACATGAGCAGTTGGGGAAGGATGCTATTCTAAACTCTTTGCCCAAGTCCTACCTCCCTTTTCTTACTCATTTTTGAATGACAAAGTCTGCGGTTAACTATCACGGTTTGCTAGGGTTACTGTAAAACTTTGAGAAGGATCACCAGCTCCAAAAAGAGTTAGTGAATATTGTGGGAGAATCTTCTTCTAGATGTCAATCCTTTAAGAAAGGAAAGAAGAACAAAAAAAGAATGCAAAGTACTGGGGCACCCAAGCCCAGTCAGACCAAGAAACCCAAGTCTGATCAGAGTCAGACAGAATGCTTCTACTGCAAGAAGCAAGGGCACTAAAAAAAAATTATCCTCAATACATTATCTCCCTAGATCCAAACAGACTGAGAAAGAAGCAAGTTATTGCTGAATAAGATAATTATATGATAACACCTTGTAATTTTTTAATTTATGATTCTACTACTTGGATATTAGATACCGAAAGCTCTTTTAATATCTGTAATTCATTGCAGGATCTGCAGGTCAGTAGGAGATTTGAAGAAGGCGAAAGATTCCTTAATGTTGGAGATAGAAGATCAGTTCTAGTTCTAGCATTAGAGACTATTAAGCTTGTATTCATATCTAATGTAATTGTTCTAAGTGAATGTCACTTTTGTCCTTTCTTTTTTTTGAATATTATTTCTGTAGTCTTTTGGCTTTGTATGATTATAAAATTTTAATAAAAAAAAATGATTTTAATATCATTATGAATAGTGTTAATGTAATGAATGGATAATTGAACAATGGTATTTACATATTATCACAACCTGTTAGTGTAATGTATACATCCAACAAATGTCTTAGAATTAGTGATGTCTCCGATATCTACCTTTGGCATTATAGGTTAAGTCATGTTAACAAGAATAGAATAAATAGGTTGACACAAGAGAGAATCCTCGAAGTCAATGATTATGAATCACTCCCAATCTGTAAGTCCTGTCTTCTTGAAAAAATGATCAAATCATCTTTTACTGGAAAAGATGAGCGAACCAGTAAAGTTTTAAGTCTGATACATGCTAATGTATGTGGATCGATGAACACTAGTGTCAGAGATGGATATTATTATTTTATTATATTTATAGATGATCTATCGAGGTATGGGCACGTCTACTTAATGACACATAAGTCAGAATCATTTGAAATATTCAAACAAGTCTGTAATGAAGTAGAGAAATAAATTGAAAAGAGTATTAAAACTCTTCGGTCTGATCGAAGAAGACAATACCTCTCCAGTGAGATTTTGACATACTTAGAAGAGAATGGGATTCTCTTACAATGGATCCCTTCTGGAACACTATAACATAATGGTGTATCAAAAAAGAGGAATCGAATCCTGTTAGACATGGTTCGATCCATTATGGGCTTTGTAAGTCTATCGATTTCTTTTTGGGGATACGCATTTGAGTCATCTTGTTATATTTTAAATAAAATTTTATGTAAGTCTGTAAGTAAAACACCACATGAGATGTGGATAGGGCGTAAGCCAGCACTCTCTCACCTGAGGATTTGAGAATGTTCGACTTATATCAAATATTTGAAAACTGACAAGCTTGGACCTAGATCGACAAATGTCTATTTGTAGGATATCCAAAAGAGACCAAGAGATATTACTTCTACCTTGCTGACGAATAGAAGGTGTTCGTCAGCAATAGGGCTATCTTTTTAGAAAATGAGTTCTTTGATGAAGGAACTAATACCTCAAAGATTGAACTTGATGAAGTTCGATCAGTAGAAAAATCGATACAATTTAGTAAACCCATAGAGTCAGACTTGATTAGATCAAATCTGAAATCTTTTATAGAAATATCTTTAAGAAGATCCGGTAGAGTACCATATCAACCAGATAGATACTACGATTTCTTAGTCTGAAAAAGAGATCCAATTGAACTTGATGAGAGCAATGAGGATCCGATCACCTATATGGATACAATGCAGAGGTCTGACTCCGATAAGTGGCTGGAAGCCATGAAATCCAAAGTGAAGTCCATGAAAATCAATAATGTATGGACATTGATTAACCCACCTGAAGGGGTAAAACTCATAGGGTGAAAGTGAATCTTCAAAAAGAAGAGGGATGCAGACGGAAAGGTAGAGACCTATAAAGCCTGTCTGGTTACCAAAGGTTACCGTCAGCATTATGGTATTGACTATGACGAGACATTTTCTCCTGTGGCAATGTTCAAGTCTATTCAGATTATGCTTGCGATAACAGTACATCTGGACTATGAAATCAGGCAAATGGATATGAAAATAGTCTTCCTAAATGGAGAGCTAAAAGAAAAAGTGTATATGATACAACCTAAAGATTTCATATCCACAGATGAGTTTAAAATGTGCAAGCTTCAAAGGTCCATCTATAAACTTAAGCGGGCATCTCAGAGTTGGAACATGCATTTTGATAAAGTGATCAGAACGTATGGTTTCGTTAAAAATGGAGAGGAACCCTGCATATACAAATGGGTTAATAACTCTGTGGTAGTATTTTTTATTTTGTATGTTGATGACATTCTCTTAATCGAGAATAACATCCCTGCATTATAGGAAATAAAAGTTTGGTTGTCAACACAGTTCTCCATGAAAGACTTGGAAGAAGCATATCCTTCATCCTTGGGATGGAGATCTATAGAGATTGATCTAAAAAGTTGCTTGGATTATCCCAATCAACGTACATTGATACTGTACTGAAAAAGTTCAGCATGGAGAATTTCAAGAAAGACTATCTTCTGATAGGTCAAAAAATTTCTCTCTCGAAGAGTGATTTTTCGACAACTCCTCAGGAGAGAGAGCGTATGAGTAGAATTCCATATGCTTTGGCAGTGGGATCTATTATACTCATTAGGAGTAGTGAGCAGATACCAATCCAATCCAGGAAAGAATCACTGGAAGGTCATAAAGAACATCCTTAAGTACTTGAGAAATACTAAGGATCAGTGGCTTATCTATGGAGAATCCAAGTTAAAACTTGTAGGATTTACAGACTCCAATTTTTAGTTAGATCATGATGACAGCAAGAGCATGTCGGGATATATTTATACCCTGAACGGTGGAGTAATCTGTTAAAAAAATTTCAAGCAGCACACTGTGGCTGACTCGTGAGATAGAATATATCGCGACATCCGATGCTGCGAAGGAAGCTGTGTGGCTACAAAAATTCATTAACGAGTTCAGAGTGGCACCCTTCCTTGACGGCCCTGTCTTGTTGTACTGTGACAGTACTGGTGCCATTGCTCAAATGAAGGAATCGAAGTCACATTAGCAGATCAAGCACATTCTGCACCACTGCCACCTGGTCCGAGAGATCATGGATCGAGATGATGTCGAGCTTCAGAAGATCAACGGAAAGGAGAACCTGACTGACCCATTTGCTAAAGCCCTTAGCATCAAGGAGTTCGAAGACTACAAATCAAAGATGGGTATACGATACTGCACCGATTGGCTTTAGTCCAATGGGAGTTGTTGGGAATTATGTCCCAAAGTCAATCGTCAGTCTGTTGACGGTTGTGCTTATCATTGTAATTATATATGAATTATTAAATTAATAAATATTATTTGATTTTTTCATCACTGTATACATCTCATTTTGAACTCCTGTTATATGATGAAGTCTTTAGGACTATTTGATTCGATATAGGAGGATTTATCGTTTAGTCCTTAAATGAGTTCGTGACCAAATGATATGCTATTACTAGGATGATAGACATATCAAGTGTAGGTCATTGTGTGCCATATAGGTTGGTTATCCTCTTAACCAAGGAGTGTGGAGTGGTATGGCATGCAGGTAAAATATAAGAGTACATTTCACTAAACATGACCAACTCCGAAGCACTTTGCTGTTAAGAGTCACTTCGAAGGGATATAGGTATAAGTGTTCCTCCGACATAAGATCACCATGGTGACTTACAAGTAACTCACTATGCTTTGGTATCAGACTATATGAATTTTTAATTCAGTAATGAAAGATTTTTGGATATAGTCAAGTACTTGTGAAGTTAGTGTGTGAGTCAAGATGGAATTGATCCCTCCGAATAAGTGGGAGTTAATGTATCAGTTTGTTTCAATTCAGTAAAACCTTGATCGGGGTAATCCATGTGATAGATTTTGAAAATTGAAATACAATGCGGATGACCATATCAGGATTGGTAGTTAAATCCTAGGTCACTTTAAGCATTTGGATCAAAAGAATGAATTATACAGTAACTATATTCAAATAAGTTCTTGAGTGTTGCTTTACATACATTCGGCCTATCCGAACGTCGGGTACTATTGCTAGATGATTACTCCGATTGATACAGAAATCAATTCCTATGCTACCGGCTTAGGTTCAAACCTATGGGATCACACACATTAAAAGTTTCTCTCTAATTACATGGCTAATCTGAAGAGTCCCAATCAATGGGGACTCTGGTGAAGAGTCTCACTTGACAGGGACTCTGCTGAAGAGTCCCACTGGACGGGCACTCTGCTGAAGAGTCCCATTGGATGGAGACTCTAGAGAAGAGTCCCACTAGACTTAGACTCTATCATTAATGAAGGATTAATTAGTAATTAGATCATAAATTAGCTTAATTTAATTGAGCATTAAAGTCTGGATCAAGCCTAATTGAATTTGTGTCTGATTAGATTATGAGATGACCTAATCGGTAAGGAAGAAATGATCCTGATTTGATTTGGTCTATAGCTTAATTAATTTATTGATTTGATCAAGTTTAATTGAGATTATAGGAGTCTAATTAGATTAGATTCATCATATTTTATTTGGTCTAATTGGATTGGGTTTGAAACAAATTCAATTGGTTAAACCCTAGAGTCCCAAATGAATAGGACTCTATCCCTTACGCCAACTAAATTATCTCATGCCTTTTCTCACCGCATAAAATTAGTTTATATATGAGAAAATTAGAAAATAATTTTTTTTTGTCATCCATTAAGGATAGAAATTGGTTGGTTTTGATTTCAATTCAAATTAGTTTGAATTTCAACTTAAAACCTTATCCATATCCTTCCACACGTTGGCTGTTTTTGAAGGGGTCTATTGTGTATGAGAAAAAGAGATCTTTCTAATTGATTTTTATGTTAAATTTTCTTTGATAAGCTTCTATTTAAGTTAGATAAGGGTGAGAAAAAGTTAGAGTTAAATTGAAATTCAAAAGAGTTTGAATTGGAACAAATTCCAACCCTTATCATGTTTTATCTGGTTTGTGCGACAACCACAAAAAGGCCACAATTTTGTATGCCAAAGGAGGAGATCTTTTCATTATGAAATATGAGAGAGAAAGAGGGTCAAAAATACCTTTTTGGGATGTAAGGATTGGGTGGGTTTCCTTCCTCGGCATGAACAAAAGAGGAGACCATTCTCCTCTTGGTTGAGAGACCTAAAACTGTTCTAGGTTTTTAGGTGAGGGAAAAACCAAAGAGAAGAGAGTCTTCATCTGATTTTTCTCCACCATCCAGTATCTTTCTTTGATCTATCTTTAATATCAGGAAGGTTTGAGGTGATCAAAGAAGGAGATCAAGTCAGATCTGCCATCAGAAACTGATTGCACGAGCTAGCACTCCTGTGGAGGGCTGATCGATCTAACGGGCTTCGTGTGGATCATCCATAGAGGTCGGATGCTTGTGTGGCTACTCAACATCAGCAAGAGTTTCATACCATGTTTACCAGTAGTGGAGATCATCAACCCATAAAAGGGTGATGAGTTCTGAGCTCTACCGATATAATCTAAAGGTTAGATCAAATTTATGACATCGATGTGATCGATGCAGTTTTTTTATTTTATTTCAGATTTTATATGTAAATTTTTTATGTCATAGATCCTTAATTATAGTTTAAATCTGATCTAAGATATGTTTAGAAGATTAAAATATTTAATTTTTTATTATTTTACTATAAAATTTTAAAAATACATGCTTTGAACTATCTATTTTTTCTTCAAGGATCGGCCCCGATTTTAGCCAGAAATGGGGTAAGATACTTCTTGACCTTTATAGATGATTTCTCAAAGAAGGTATGGGTCTACTTCATGAAGAAGAAATCAAAAATCTTCACCAAATTCAAAGTATGAAAAGTTGAGGTAGAGAAGGAGACAGGTCGGAGCTTGAAGTGTCTGCAGTTCGACAATGAAAAGGGGTACACCAGCAAAGAGTTTCCAACTTTTTATGAAGAGTGTCACATCAAAAGGCACTTCTTGATAAGAGGGACTCCTCAGCAAAATGGGATGGCCGAAAGGATGAACAGAATCCTAATGAAAAAAGCACAGTGCATGAGGCTGCAGGCAGGGCTTCCAAAGATATTCTGGGTTGACACAGTGGATGCAACCTATTATTTGATGAATTGATAATCTCACACTAAGTTATATGGTAGTATTCTAGAGGATAAATGGTTTGGAAGAAAGATTGGGCTGAGCCATCTAAGGGTGTTTGGGTGCACAGCATTTGTGCACATTGGTGCTGGTGAGCGGAGCAAATTGGATGTCAGGTCACGGAAGATGGTATTCTTGGGATATCCATGAGGAGTTAAGGGATATCGACTGTGGGATCCCTTGAAAAAGAAGGTTCTCATCAGTAGAGATGTCATCTTTGATGAAAATCAGTTCTCCAAAGGTGAGGTAGCATGGAGGAGCAGCAGGAGGTCCAGTAGGGCAGCGCAGGACAACTAACATCCTATTCTGTTTTGCCACTTGCAGGTGTATCAAAAGGACTTGATATTCAGGTGGAGTACTCCCCAAAGGTGTCTCCACAGGTGGAGAGAGCTCAAATGAATGAAAGAGGCCAGGAGGTCCAGCAGGAGCAAACTGGACTTAGGATGGATTTCGAGGTTGCCCTACACAAGTCTAAAAGGAACGTCAGGCAACTGATACAATATGACTTCGAAGAGATGGTGTCATATGCCCTGGTGATAGTGAATGGGGACCCCTCCATCTATGAGGAGGCTATGGAGAGTTAGGATAAAGAGAGGTGGGTCCAAGCAATGTCCGAGGAGATGCAGTCTCTCCATAAGAATGAGACGTGATGATTGGTACAGTTGCTACAAGGAAAGAAACCCATTGGTTGTAAGTGGGTTTACCAATGCAAGGAGGGGCCTTCGGAGCAGGAAGATATCAGATACAAGGTGAGGCTAGTGGCCAAAGAATACTCCCAAAAGGAAGGCATCGACTTTAGTGAGATTTTCTCTCCCGTCATCAGGCATACTTTCATCAGGGTGCTGCTGAGCATCACAGCAGCTCAAGACTTGGAGCTGAAGCAAATAGATGTCAAGATGTTGTTCCTCCATGGGCATCTAGAGGAGAGCATCTACATGGAGCAGCCACCTGGGTTTCAAGAGCCAGGAGTAGAAGAAAAAGTCTGTTTATTGCAGAAATCATTGTACGGACTGAAGCAATCACCGAGGCAATGGTACAAGCGGTTTGATTCTTATGTGAGGAGCATCAGGCTTTCCAGTGCGAGTATGAATTTTGTGTTTATGTTAAATCTTTGGAGAATAGGTCTAGGGTATTTCTACTCTTGTATGTAGATGACATGCTTATAACATGCAAGAGTAGGAAGGTTGTATAGGAACTGAAGGTAGCCTTATCTCGAAAGTTTGAGATGAAAGATTTGGGACCTGCAAGGAAGATCTTAGGCATAAAAATCTTTAGAGATCAAGTCAAGAGGGTGCTGCATTTATCTCAAGAAGGTTAAATCAAGAAGGTCTTGAAGAGGTTTGGGATGAAGGAAGTGAAACCGATGGAGCTGCCACTCATTAGGCACTTTAAACTCTCAAAGATGATGTCGCCATAGACTGAGGTGGAGGCTTAGGAGATAGAGAGAGTGCCATATGCCTCTGGTGTGGGAAGCCTTATGTATGCTATGGTGTGTTGTAGGTCGAATATCGCCCATGTAGTGAGCCAGATCAGTAGGTTCATGGTATGCCTGACAGGGAGCACTGGCGAGCACTGAAGGGGATCTTCAGGTACTTGACAGGTACTGTTGGAGTCGGTATTTACTACGGACAATGAGAAAGTACTGAGGGACTCTCCAACAAATCTAAGGAGGCTCGAGGGCAGATAAGAAGGTTCGTGGATGCAGATTTTAGTGGAGACGTGGACATCCGACGGTCGACGATAGGTTTTATATTTAGCCTATTTAGAGGTCCCGTTTTGTGGAGATCGTATTTGCAGCCCATCATGGCCTTATCCATGACTAAGGCAGAGCACATTGGTGTTACAGAGGCAATGAAGGAGGCCCTATGATTGAAGGGCTTGGCGTTGGAGATGGGTCTCGCATAAGAGGCCATTAGGGTGCACTACGACAGTCAGAGTGCACTGTTACTTGCACAGAACTCTGTCTACCGTGCTAGAATGAAGCACATTGGTATCAAGGGTCATCAAATCAAAGAGATTATGGAAGAAGGAGAGGTGGAGCTAGTGAAGATCCACATCAAGGAGAATCTAGCGGATGCACTGACGAAGGTACTTCCACAGGACAGCTTTCAGACATATATGACACTAATGTATTTGATGGACAGGATGAAGTTGGTTGAGGCCTTGGGGCACCAAGGTGGAGATTGTTGGGCCTTATGTGGTACTTTTAAGGCTCAAGGAACTAAGGCTAAGATCAAGATCCAAAGTCCATGAGGTAGTCATGGTATTTCTAGGGCTAGTTTGGACCCTAGGATGAAAGGCTGTCAGCCTTTCAGGTCTTGAGGTCCAGAGATTTTGGACCTTGAAGGGCTAACTTATATTTGGACTAGGATTGAGTCCAAGATTATGATATTGAGTCAAGTCATGAGCACAATCTTGTATTGAGTTAGCCAAGGGAGTTTTTGGGTTGGGTCACATTGACCCTGTATATAAACATACATTATATTTCGACTCGATGGATTGAAAGGAATATAAAATTATTTTCTCCCTAACTTTCTCTCTCTTCCTTCCTCTTTCTCTCTTTGGTCTTCTCCACATCCTAGAACCAAGAAACCTAGGGTTTCTTGGCTGCCACCCCAAAAAGGAAAGAAAGGATGAGCTAGAAACCAGTGCCCCCCTTTGTGCACGCCCTTGTTTTGAGTGCCCCCTCTTGGCCGCCCAAGAAGAGTTTCAAGTCTTATCTTTTTATTGTTTGGAAGCTTCATCAAGAGTGCTTTCAGGTTTCAAAAGGTGAATTTCAGATCTGATAGAGAAGAGGTTCAAATCGTAGAAAAAAATCTTGCTGACAGGATTTACAAGGCTGTTGAAATTCTGAAGGCTATTTTTGTTTTGCTTGGTTGCTGGCCTTCAAAGACCTCCACGACCTGATCTTTTCTATTTTCTGACATCCACAATCTAGGAAAGTTGCTCCAACAAATAGAGTCCCAGTCCAGTGGGACTCATGAGTAACAGAGCTCCAATCCAGTGGGACTCTGTCCGGGCTATGAGGTTTGAAACTAAGTTATGAATTAAAGAGAACAGAGGATTCTAATTAGATGTTTGTACTAAATTTTAAAAAAATATTCTAGAAACTTTAAGAAACAAATTAGATTTTTACTATTTCTTTGAATTCTAACACTCCTCAGATTGGAAAGTGAAAACTCCTATGTGATTAGGGTTCCTAGTGGGTACGGCGGTCCCACCGATATGCACGTACCTCACCGTGTCAAAAATATTGGGCTACACTATACCGATGAGTGGACAACTCTTGTTTAATATTTATCTAAACATGTTGTAGCCAACTTCGGTCTCTAATTTATTGAGTCTCATTGTGTCCAGAATATTGGCCTACTTCTTAGTTAAGTTAGACCCACCGTTCATGCGAAATGAAGCTGTCATTGGGACACTCACCGTATTCGAAATGAGACCAACCCCATCTCCACCTTGCAGTATCTGATGCCAATAGCGTAGTTGCATCTTTTCAATACAACTGAACCACTATAACTAGTCAAGAACAATCAACCTCGGGAAGGTCCACATAACTACAACAGTGGAAGACTGCAAGATAATATTTATTGAGGAGGTTCTATTTAAGTCTCTTTACATAGTCACATATATCTCATATTAATGATTGGTCTAGTTCAGGTCAATATATC
Source organism: Elaeis guineensis (assembly GCF_000442705.2). NCBI lineage: Eukaryota > Viridiplantae > Streptophyta > Magnoliopsida > Arecales > Arecaceae > Elaeis > Elaeis guineensis. Next base: position 59,585,061 of record NC_025997.2, read on the forward strand.
TCATGTTTGACTAATCAGATTTAGGTCAGTATATCTCATGTTTGATTAATATGATTTGGGTCAGCACATCTGATGTCTGCTCAATATGGTTTAGGTCAACACATCTGATGTCTGATCTGAAGGAAACGTAGGTAGTGCTATGCATACAATTTTAAAATTTTTGTGCAACAGAAGAATAAGATTAAATTATTTAATCTAAATCACATGTATAAGATCTAATTTATACTATCATGTCATAAAGAAAATATGAAATATGATGCACTTTAGATCTGAAAATAAAAATACACATCGATCTTATCGATGCTGAAATCCTAGATCTAACTATTAGATCTAACGGTATGATCAAAATAGGTTAGAGATGATTACCAAACCAATTGGATTTTGATCTTCTCTAGTCCAACACTTGGAGAGGATGTTCCTTAGATCACTCACAGCCATGCAAAGTCATCTGGTCTCTACAAAAAAATTCACACGAATACTGCTGCAGATCAGGGGCTTGGAGATGCTAGCCTACAAGCAACTTCGATGGCTGATCTTTTTCTTTTTCTTCAAGTGCCTTGGACACTCCAAAGTAAGAGAGATCTGGAGGAGGAAGAGAGGAGGAGGAGAAGAGCTTTGGAAAACTACAAAACAGCAAGGGAAGAATCATTGGACGTCCAAGAGAGAGGACCCCTTTTATAGACTAGGAATTAGGGTTTTTACAAAGAAGGACACCAATAGTCCATGCCAAAACCAGCTTTTGGCATTCCAAAAAATTTTAAAAAAAAATATTAAAATATGGAGAAAGATTCTAAAGTCTCACACACTAAAGGATTCTTCAAAAATATTAAGAAAAAAAATAATATGGTGTAAAAAATATTTCATGTATAAAAAATCTCTTTCCTAGTTTACATCTTATCTCTAATTCGGATCATATTTGAATTAGGCAAGAGATAAGATTATGACTCATCAAATATTATCGCCCACTCTTATTGGATCCTCTATCATAATGTCAAAAATTACAACTCAAATCCAATTAGGCATGGAGAAATTGGCAAGAGTCCAAGTGTGGTGCAAAGAGATAAGGATAGAGTCCTAATTGATAAGAACTCTTCATTTCTAATTCAATTCTAATCCAAATCAAATTTGAATTGAACCCACTGATAAAAATGAATCTAATCCAATTAGAAACTTAAATACCTCATAAAATTCCTAACTCAATTATAAATTAGTCAAGTCCAAACCTTGATCGAATCAAGATCAGATTTTTTTTGTAATCAGGATTGATCATATCAAATCCAATCTGAGTCGAACTGAATCTCATTTAATTAGACTTGATCCAAAGCTCTTTGCTCAATCAAATTGAGTAAATTAGTAATCTAATTACTAATTAATTCTTTATTAATAGTAGAGTCTCAATCTCAGTGGGGAGCAAAGTCCCAATCCCAATAGGACTTCTCACTAGAGTCACAATCCAATTGAACTCTTCAGCCATTAGATCTGATCAAATCTTCTAATACGTGTGACCCCATAGCTTCGAACCTAAGTCGATAGCATAGAAATAATTTTTTATACTAATCGATGTAACCATCTAGCAATGGTGACCTAACGATCGGATAGGTCGAAGTATTGCAAAGCAACCTTCTAGAACCTACGACATATGGTTACTATATAATTCATTTCTTTGACACAAATGCTCAAGGTGATCTAGAATTTAACTGTCAACCCTAATTAAGTCAATCACATTATAATTTCAACCTTTCAAATCCATCTTATGGATTATCCTGATCAAGGTTTTGCTAAATTGAGATACACTGATGCATATCTCCTACTAATTCAAAGGGGTCAATTCCATCGACTCACACATCGACTTGTTAAGTACTTGACTACACCCAGTATCCTTCCATCACTGAATTAAAAACTCAGATGGTCCGATACTAAAATATAGTGAGTTGCTTACATGTCATCGTGGTGATCTCAGGTCTGAGGGACACTTATATCCATACCCTTCTCGAGCTATTCTTGACAGCAGAGTGCCCGACATATAGTTATGTTCGATGTGAATGTACTCCTACATTCCATCTGCATATCATAATAGTATCTCCATACTCTTTGGTTAAGAGGACAACCAACTCATATGGCGTGCAACGACCTACACTTGATATCACTATTGTCCTTGTAATAGTATATCGTTTGATCGCGAACATTTTTAAAGACTTAACAACAAATCTTTTTTTTTATTAATTATAGTCCTAAGGACTTTATTACAACACAAAAGTTCAAAGATGGATAATTTATAATAAAAAAATATCAAATAAATTTTATTAATGTAAATTCATATATATTTTATAAAATGAGTACAATCATCTAACGATTAGATTTGGAACATATTTTCCAACAACTCTCAACTAAAGCTAATCAGTACAGTATCATATACCCATCTTTGATTTGTGATCATCGAACTTCTTGATCCTGAGAGCTCTAATAAATGGGTCGGCCAGATTCTTCTTTCTGTCGATCTTCGGAAGATCGATGTCATCTTGATCCACGATCTCATGGATCAAATGGTAGCGGTGCAGAATATGCTTGGTGTACTGATGGGACATCGACTCCTTAGCTTGAGCAATGGCTCTAGTGTTGTCATAGTATAACATGATATTGGGAATAGTATCCCAAAGCCAATCATTAGTCTATTGATGGTTGTGCTCATTTTTGTATTTGCACATGAATTATGAATTAATAAAAATTATTTTGATATTTTTCATCACAAAATATTTCATCTTCTAATGAACTCCTATGTTGTGGTGAAGTCCTTAGGACTATTTAGACTCGACAAAGGAGGATTTATCATTTAGTCCTTAAATCTATTCGCGACCAAATGATACGTTGTTACCAAAGACGACAATGTTTATCAAGCATAGGTCGTTGTGTGCCATATAGGTTGGTTGTCCTCTTAACCAATGAGTGTGGAGACACTGGTATGGCATACAGGTGAGATATAAGGGTACATCTGCACTGAACGTGACCGACTCTGGAGCTATTTCTGCTGTCAAGATTTGCTCCGATGGAATATGGATATAAATATCCCTCCGATCTGAGACCGTTACGGTGACTTGCAAGCAACTCAATGCACTTAAGCACTGGACTACCTAAATTTTTAATTCAGTGATGGAAGGCTGCTGGGTGTAGTCAAGTACTTGACTTGTTAGTGCGTGTGTCAAGATGGGATTAACCACTCCAGTTTAGGAGCTGTGTACAGTTGTGTTTCAATTTAGCAAAACTTTGGCTAGGGTAGTCCTTGTGAGGAGTCATAGGATTGTTTGAGTTGAGCACGATTCGGATGATCTGATCAGGGTTGACAGTTTAACTCTGAGTCATCCTAAACACAGGGGTCAAAAGGATGAATTATACAGTAACCATATTCATGTAGGTTTTGAGTATTATGATTGTGACTCTTCGACCTATCCGGACGTCAGGTACCATTGCTAGATGGTCACTTCAATTAGTACAGGAATTGGTTCCTGTGCTACCGACTTAAGTTCGAACCTGCGGGGTCACACACATTAGAGGCTCCTATCTGATCTGATGGCTGATGTAGAATCTTACATGTTTGAGACTCGATGATCGAGAATCAGGATTCTCTGATCACGAGTTCCACACATTATGGGTACCGAGGTCAAGAGTCCCACTGGTTGGGACTTTTCGATCAAGGTTACATATTGATGAATTCTGATGCCCGATTGCCCATCGGATTTGGACTCAGTATTTATGAGAGGTTTAATTAGTGATTTGATCACTAATTAACTCAATTTGATTGAGTAATTATTTTTAGATCAAGTCCAATTGAATTGGATTCAGTTGGGTTTGACCCGATTAGGTTAAGAGTTGACCAAATCGTCGAGATGGTTTGGTCCCTAATTTGATCAGGAGTTGGGCTTAGTCAATTTCTGATTTGATTAGGATTTTATTGAGCCTAATTAAGTCTAATTAAGTTAGATTTAAATTAGTCTAATTGGACCTAACTTATTTGGTTCAATTAGGTTGGTTTAAATAATTAAACCACCTTGACCCAATCTCCATGCGCCACCTCACTTCCATTGCACCCATTTGGATTCATGAGAAGGAACTTCTCATGAATTTTTTTCTCACGCCAAGCCCTCTCCACACCCTACTTTAATATGCCAAATGGATGGATAAGGATGATTGGTTGGCCATTCAAATTCAAAATAAAGTTTGAATTTGAATGGGCAATCAATCTTTGCACCTTATCCCTTTTTTTATGCCCTATTTATTACATGAGAAAAGATTTCTCATGAAATTACTCCATGCACAATTTAAGCCATGCCTCACACCTTTAGTGGATAAGGGATGAGTTGGTGTCCATTTGAATTCAAAATTTGATTTGAATTCAAATGTGCAATTACTCATCTTTATCCTTTCTTTTGGATAAGACGTTTGACATTGTTATAAAAGGAGGAGAAGAGTGGGGTGTGTATGAAGAAGATTTTTGGAGAAAAATTTTAGGGCGTGAAAAGTCTTGTGCATGAGAAGGAAGTCCATATCCTTCCAAGAGAAAAAGAAAGAAAAGAAAGAAAAGTGGGTGCAAGATTTCTGGTGAATTCCCTAGAGTTTTAACCTGGGGTTCGAAAAGTAAGAAAGTGAGCTACGAGTATCGTGAGCCCACAAAATCTCAGGGAGATCTTCAACATCCTCTCAAACACATCTATTGATGATCTAGAGCATCCAAAGAATTGACAGGCATCGATCAAAGGAGTTCGATTAGCATCCATTGTCAAAAGAGCTCTACAACGAGCTAGCACTCGTGAGGAGTCGATCAGATCAAAAGCTTCATGTGGATGATCCACAGAGGCTAGACACGCTGTGTGGCTGTGTCGCAACAATCAGACTCTCCCGACGGTAATCAGATTACGGCGATCTACTATCCGCACAAAGGTATTGTGTTCTGAACACATTACAGTAAAGTGTTTACTATTCGAATTTGAATTTCAAATTTAAATAAATACATGCTATATATCATATTTAGATCCTAGTGTAGGATAAATTTTTGTTAATTAATTAGATTAATTAATATTTTTTCACTGTAAAATCATAATTTTGAAAAAGTTTTAAAATTATCATTTTACCTCTGCACTGAATTTTCTCCACAAATGGTATCAGAGCGGGTTCTAAGATATGATATATGAATTTGCATGCATAGATTAAGTTGTAATCTAAAAGTTTAAATTTGAAATTTGAAATTCAAAACTTGAAATTTGAATTTTGAAAGTTGTTCAAAATTCAAAATTTAAAAGTTTGAAATTCAAAATTTGAAATTTGAATTTTAAAATTTAAAATTCAAAATTCAAAATTCAAAAATTTGAAATTTGAAATTTGAAATTTAAAATTTGAAATTTGGTTGAAATTTAAAATTTGAAATTCAAAATTTAAAATTTGAAATTTAAAATTCAAATTTTAAAATTTAAAATTTGAAATTTAAATTTTAAATTTTGAAATTAGTATATTTAGATATACTTGATCCAAGTAGCAAGTAATCGAATTAGGTTGGTTGCCATGGTCGTCCGGTCATAGGAGAAAAATAAGATTTAAAGGCCCTCTCCTCTCATTCGATGGGATCTCCTATGGCGGTAGGGGTGCCGCTGCAATTATATCCCATGCAGATGAAGCAGCGAAAGGAAGTAATTGTAAAGGTTCAATTATGAAATTTATCATGAATGTGTTAGATTAGATCTAAAGGAATATTCATGATTTATATGATTGAGTTATTTTCTGTTATGTAATTAGCAATAGGATTGCTATTTATGAAATATGCTGATCTATTTGTGAAATGAGTCAACATATTTGGTGAACAGAAAATAAAATTTTTCAAATTTAAAAATTATTTTTGAAATACCAAACCCTGACCCATCAGCCCAAATACTTAATTAAAAGAATTAAGTATTGTCTAGTAGGTCTAGAATTGTGAATTAAGACCTAAGACAATTGCATAAACTTGTGGGTCAATGGGTTAGATGGATTAGGTCCATAATTGGGTTAGACCTAAGGTTAGCTTAAAGAAATGGACTAAATTAGAGTAATTGGTCAAATCTAATCAAAAGTTGAATTAGATTAGGTCAAGGATACTCTAGACTCAACTCCAATAGTTGTAGTTGAATGGGTCCATGTCTTTAACTAGACCAAGATGGACTTAATTCATGGCTACGTGGTGAAACCCTATTTACTAAATTGATCAAATTGAAACTAATGAACCGGTTGGTGTCTAAGGTAAGTTTGGCATTTTGACCAGTGATTTTTAAGTGGGAGCTACTCGCAGTGATTCGATCTCTGACGAGTTAATGGCTTATCCCCACCATTGATCTCACTTACCTGGCCAACCTGGTAAATTAGGTTTTGATTAGATCACTTGGTGATTAGGGCTCACCCATGTCATTAGGTAAATCAGTTTGACTGATTTAGGTGCTCCTAATGCCAGCTTTAATTAAATCCATTTTTAATCTAACTTGGTGAAGTCAGTAGGAGGATTGAAATTGGCTTGATATTTTCTTCTCATCTATCCTTTAATAAAATCCTCAAAAATTATTAGGTCCCTAAAAATGATTAAGTTATATTGATAACTAAGTCATAGCCTCCTATTAAGTGAGTGATAATGAGTCCATTAGTTTAATAATCATTGGAGGCCCAAAGGCCTGGTGCTTATTGACTAATGTAATTATCATTCATAATATGATAATTTGGTTTGAGTCTTTCTGATAGTGGTCAAGTTGGCCGGCCAAAGCCGGGCCTGATCATTTATTGGTCCGATTCACCAAATCAAATCATGTTAATGGTTGGACCTAACCAGATCTTTTCAGTGGAGGCCAAAGCCTACTGATTAGGTTCTGGGGCAAAATTAATTACTAAAAGTTGTTTAGAGAAATAATTGGTTATGAACCTACCCATAGATGTACATGAGTTGACCAACCAAAGTTGGGCTCGTGTGTAGTCTGTGTGGATTCTCGTACCCACTAAAGAATTAAAGTAATTCCTCGAATTGGAGGTTGAGGCTACCAGTTCATAAAAATACTGGGAGAAACTTTAGACTAAAGTCCAAGTCTTTAGTATTTATAATTTATGTACTAATAGAGGTCTGGTTTTTCTTTATGCAGCTATGGCCACTACCCTATCCCTTCGATCATTATTAGATGATGACAAGCTCATGAGACCTAATTTCGATAGCTGGTATCAAAAATTAAAAATCGTCCTTGAGCATGAGCGGATCCTTTATGTAGTAACGGATCCGGCACCTAAGGAGCCAGCCCCGAACGTTAGAAGGACGGTCCGAGACACTTATCAGAAGTGGCTCAACGACCGTACCAACGTTCGGTGCATTATGCTGGCGGCAATGAATGATGAGTTCAGCCGCAGGTTCGAGAATGCCCAGCCACAGGAGATGCTTCAAATGTTGAATGACTCCTTTGGCATGCCTGACGACATTGAAAGGCACAAAACTAGTTATGCCATTTTCAATGCTAGGATGAGGGATGGAGCCTCAGTCACTGATCATGTACTGTACATGATCGAAATGATTGAGTGCCTAACTAAAATAGGATTTCCCCTGCACGAGCAGCTCGGTAAGGATGCAATCCTTAATTCATTGCCCAAGTCCTTTTTCCCCTTCCTTACTCATTTTCGGATGACAAAGCCTGTAGTGAACTACCACGGCTTGTTGGGGTTGCTGCAGAACTTTGAGAAGGATCACCAGCTCCATAAGGAGTCGGTGAATATTGTGGGAGGGTCTTCTTCTGGTCATCGACCCTTTAAGAAAGGGAAGAAGAAGAACAAGAAGAAGAAGAATAACAAGGTGCAGCTGCATGCTGGGACGTCTGCACAAAATCAGACCAAGAAACACAAGCCCGACCAGAGCCAGGCGGAGTGCTTCTTTTGCAAGAAGCAGGGGCATTGGAAGAGGAACTATCCTCTATACATTGCCTCTCTGGATCCAAACAGGCCGAAGAAGAAGCAAGGTACTTATATGATAACACCTTGCAACTTTTCCATTTGTGATACTACTGCTTGGGTATTGGATACTGGAAGCCCTTATTATATTTGCAATTCGATGCAGGGTCTGCAGGTCAGTAGGAGATTTGATGAAGGTAATAGATTCCTGAACGTTGGAGATGGAAGCAAAGTTTCAGTTCTAGCATTAGGAATCATGAACCTTGTAATCAATTCTCGAAATATAATTCTGAGTGAATGTCACTATTGTCCAAGCTTTTTATTAAACATTATTTCTGTAGGCCTTTCGGCCATGAACGGTTATCAATTTTTAATAAAAGAAAATGTTTGCAATATCATTTTGAATGGTATTACAATGTTTGTTGGACAACTTAATAATAGAATTTACTTTTTATCACAACCTGTTAATGTGGTTCAAACCTCCGGTAAATGCCCTAGAATAGATAATGTGTTAGAAGTCTACCTTTGGCACTGTAGGCTAGGTCATATCAATAAGAACAGGATAAACAGGTTAGCTCAAGAAGAAATTCTTGAAGTAGGTAATTGTGAATCACTTCCAACCTGTGAGTCCTGTCTTCTTGGTAAAATGACCAAATCATCTTTTACTGCAAAAGGTGAGCGAGCCAGTGAACTTGGGTTTGGTACATTCTGATGTATGTGGACCCATGAGCTCAAGTGCAAGAGGTGAATATTTCTACTTCATAACCTTCACAGACGACCTATCGAGGTATGGGTATGTCTATTTAATGAAGCATAAATCAGAGTCATTTGAAATGTTCAAACTATTTCGAAATGAGGTAGAAAAACAAACTGGAAAGTGTATTAAAACTCTTCGATCTGATCGAGGAGGTGAATACCTTTCCAATGATTTTCTGACATATCTTGGGGAGAATGGGATTCTCTCTCAGTGGACTCCTCCTAGAACACCACAACATAATGGTATATCTGAAAGGAGGAATCGGATCTTGTTGGATATGGTTCAATCCATGATGGGGTTTGCTGGTCTGCTGATCTTCCTCTGGGGATATGCACTCGAATCGGCTTATTACCTTCTAAATAGAGTTCCGAGTAAGTCTGTAACCAAAATGCCATATGAGTTATGGATAGGACGTAGGCCAGTACTCTCGTACCTTAGGGTTTGGGGGTGTCCGACTTATATTAAATGTTTAATTACGGATAAGCTTGGACCTAGGTCTGACAAGTGTAATTTCATAGGGTACCCAAAAGAGACCAAAGGGTATTATTTCTACCTAGCTGATGAGCAAAAGGTGTTTTTCAGCCTTAAGACAATCTTTTTAGAAAAGGAGTTCCTTGGTGAAGGGACTGTTGCCTCTAAGGTCAAACTTGAGGAAGTTCGACAGGTGGAAAAACCGACACAAGTAGCTGAACCTAAATCGGATTTGATTAGATCAGATCCGAAGCTCATTGTTTCTGCACCCTTAAGACGATCTGGTAGAGTACCATGTCAACCGGACAGATACTATGGTTTCTTGGTCTGGGATGGAGATCCTATCGAATTTGATGAAAATGATGAGGATCCGATCACCTACATGGATGCAATGCAGAGACCTGACTCTGAGAAATGGCTAGAGGCCATGAAATCTGAAATGGAGTCCATGAAGGTCAATGATGTGTGGACATTGGTTGACCCATCCGAAGGAGTAAAACCCATAGGGTGTAAGTGGATCTTCAAGAGGAAGAGGGGCACAGACATAAAGGTGGAAACCTATAAAGCCCGTCTAGTTGCCAAGGGATATCGTCAATGTTATGGTATAGACTATGACGAGATATTTTCTCCTGTGGCAATGCTTAAATCCATTCGGATTATGCTTGCGATAGCTGCCCATCTGGACTATAAAATCTGACAGATGGATGTGAAGACAGCTTTCCTAAATGGAGAGCTGGACAAAGAGAAGTATATGATACAACCTGAAGGATTCACATCCACAGATGAGTCTAGGGTGTGCAGGCTACAGAGGTCTATTTGTGGACTTAAGCAGGTATCTCTAAGTTGGAACATACGTTTTGATAAGACGATCAAGATGTATGGCTTCGTTAAGAATGGAGAAGAGCCCTACATTTATAAGTGGGCTAATGGTCCAGTAGTAGTATTTCTTGTATTGTATGTGGATGACATTCTCTTAATCGGGAATGATGTCCCTGCATTACAGGGAATAAAGATTTAGCTGTCGTCACAGTTCTCCATGAAGGATCTGGGAGAAGCTTCCTACATCCTAGGGATGAGGATCTATAGGGATAGATCTAAAAGGTTGCTTGGTTTATCTCAGTCCACGTACATTGATACTATGCTAAAGAGGTTCAGCATGGAGAATTCCAAAAAAGGCTATCTTCCGATAGGCCATGGAATTTTTCTCTCGAAGAGAGATTGTCCGACAACACCTCAAGAGAGAGAGCATATGGGTAGGATTCCATATACTTCGACAGTGGGATCTATCATGTACGCCATGACATGTACACGACCAGATGTGGCATACTCACTAGGGGTAGTGAGTAGATACCAATCTGATCTAGGGGAGAATCACTGGAAGGTTGTTAAAACCATCCTGAAGTATTTAAGAAATACTAAGGACCAGTGGCTTGTTTATGGTGAATCGGACTTGAGACTTATAGGGTTTACAGACTCTAGTTTTCAGTCTGATCATGATGACAGCAAAAGTATGTCGGGATTTATTTTTACCCTTAATGGTGGGGCTATCTGCTGGAAAAGTTTCAAGCAGCACACAGTGGCTGATTCAGTTTGCGAGGTGGAGTATGTCGCTGCATCAGATGCTGCCAAAGAAGCGGTGTGGCTGACGAAATTCATCACCGAGCTCAGAGTAGCACCCTCCCTTGTTGGTCCAGTTCTTCTCTACTGTGATAGCTCTGGAGCCATTGCTCAGGCGAAGGAACCAAAGGCACACCAGCGGACGAAGCATATTCTGCGCCGCTACCATCTCATCTGGGAAATTATGGATCGAGGTGACGTCGATCTTCAGAAGATCGACGAAAAGGAGAACCTGGCTGACCCATTCACTAAAGCCATTATGGTGAAGGAGTTCGACAACTACAAGTCGAAGATGGGTATTAGATACTGCACCGATTGGCTTTAGGCCAAGTGGGAGATTGTTAGGAATAGTATCTCAAAGCCAATCGTCAGTCTGTTGATGGTTGTGCTCATTTTTATATTTGTACATGAATTATAAATTAATAAAAATTATTTTGATATTTTTCATCACAAAATATTTCATCTTCCAATGAACTCCTATGTTGTGGTGAAGTCCTTAGGACTATTTAGACTCGACAAAGGAGGATTTGTCGTTTAGTCCTTAAATCTGTTCGCGACCAAATGATATGTTGTTACTAAGGATGATAACGTTTATCAAGCATAGATCGTTGTGTGCCATATAGGTTGTTGTCCTTTTAACCAATGAGTGTGGAGACACTGGTATGGCATACAGGTGAGATGTAAGGGTATATTTGTATTGAACGTGACCGACTCCGGAGCTATTTTTGCTGTCAAGATTTGCTCCGATGGAATATGGGTATAAATATCTCTCTGACCTGAGACCGTCACGGTGACTTGCAAGCAACTCAATAAACTTAGGCACTAGACTACCTGAATTTTTAATTCAGTGACGGAAGGCTGCTGGGTGTAGTCAAGTACTTGACTTGTCGATGCGTGTGTCAAGATGGGATTGACCACTCCAGTTTAAGAGCTGTGTACAGTCATGTTTCAATTCAGTAAAACCTTGGCCAAGGTAGTCCTTGTGAGGAGTCACAGGGCTGTTTGAGTTGAGCACGATTCGGATGATCTGATCAGGGTTGACAGTTTAACCCTGAGTCATCCTAAACACAGGGGTCAAAAGGATGAATTATACAGTAACCATATTCATGTAGGTTCTGAGTGTTGCGATTGTGACTCTTCGTCCTATCCGGATGTTGGAAACTATTGCTAGACGGTCACTTCGATTAGTACAGGAATTGGTTCCTGTGCTACCGGCTTAGGTTCGAACCTGCGGGATCACACACATTAGAGATTCCTATCTGATCTGATGGCTGATGTAGAATCCTACATGTTTGGGACTCGGTGATTGAGAATCAGGATTCTCTGATCATGAGTTCCACACATTATGGGTACCGGGGTCAAGAGTCCCACTGGTTGGGACTTTTCGATCAGGGTTACATATCGATGAATTCTGATGTCTGATTGCCCATCAGATTTGGACTCAGTATTTATGAGAGGTTTAATTAGTGATTTATGTTGGAGCATGATCCTGGCTCCTCCCACGGACCTTTGGTGCAGCAGAACCAACAACAAATCGATCTGGAGACTTCTGGACACGATCCAAGGCCCTTGACGAAATCAGCCTGGTTGCTGTCTTCTTCGTCAGCCTTTTGTTCCAGATGAAGAATACCTTTGAAACCACCTCTAAAAAATTCAAGATCTGGTACCCAACTAGATTAGACTTGGACCAAGGTCCTCCAATTTGTAGATCTCAAATTGGGATATTCTAGATAGAAAAGAAGATAGATGGAGACAGACCTCGCAGATCTATCCTGCTGCAGCCTTTTTGTAGATCTGTTGATAGAGATCTCACCCGCACCTCAAACAACCTCAGATCAACTCCAGATCTGAGATGGACTTGTACCAACCTCTTCTCAAGAGATTTCAGATCCTGGACCTGGTGTTTGGGCACCTGCAAGAGGGAAAGAGCAGATCTGGTAGGTGGCTGCAAAGGGGGGAAGGGGCTAGTGCCTCCCTTCCTTTCTTTCCTTTTATGGACTGGTGGCAAGAAACCCTAGGGTTTCTTGCTCCTAGGGTATGGAGAATGGCTGGAGAGAGAGGGTGAAGAGAGAGAGAGACTTGGGAGAAAGAGTCATCTATTCTCTTGGCTTAATCAAAACTATACAAGTACATGTATAAATAAACACCGGGTCAAGTGACCCAAATCCAAAACTCCCTTGACCAACTCTATGGGAGATTAGATTAACCCAAGCCCATGTACACCTATGACTTGACCTAATCTCACCTATCCTGGGCCCAGACCTGGCCCATAGAACATCATTAGCTCGTTCACCTTTTCCAACAAAAGGTGACTTGGTTATCTTACTAAGAAGATAGGATTAACAGGTTGACAATGATTCACAATCATTGACCTCGAGAATTATCTCCTGTTGATCCTATTTTTATTTATATGATTGAGCCTAAACTGCCAAAGGTAGGCTTCCATGACATTTTCTACTCTAAGAAGTTTGTTTGTTGTGTATAGTACACTAACAGGCTGTGACTATTCGTAAATATCATTTTTTTAGTTATTCACATGATTTTGACATCATTCAGAATGAAATCATAAAATCATTAGATAATAGTAACAATCACTGAAATAACATTATTAGAATTGAAAATGGACTCGACGATTCCTAAAACCAGGATTGGAATATGACTTTCAATTCCAACGTTCAGAAATCTCTTGCTGTTTTTAAACTTTCTACTAACCTGAAGTCATTGCAATAATTTATATGGACTTTCGATATCCAATATCCATGTAGTAGGGTCACAGATAGAGAAATCACAAAGTGTTATCATATAAATATCTTGTTCAGTAATCCTTTACTGATTTTTCTTCCTTAGACTGTTTGGATTAAGAGACTCTGCCAGACTAGATTAACCTTAGACTCTTTTGTCAGTTCAAACTCATTAGCCCAAGCACCACTCTTTTGCACTTTCTTTTCTTTTTTCTTTCTTAAAGAATTATTGCCTCACTAAAGACATATCTTCAGAGGTGCGAAAGAACTCCTTCAATATTTGAAAAATTTTCTCTCACTAAGCATCAATAAATTTATAACTAAATTCATATTCTTTTTGCTCTTAAAAATACCACATGGTGATACGATTGTAGGGAACCAGATCTAGGGTTTCAAGATTAGATCTTGAAATTTTTTCAAGATCAGGCAGCGGAAGACTAAAATAAATCAAAATTTATGTTTTAAAATTAAAAAATCTCTAGATCTAAGATTTTATTACATGATTATTACATAGTATTAAATCAAAAATTAAAATATATAGAGAATGAACTATATGTTGATCATTTCAACATGTTTCTATACTACATCTAATATATGTATTAAATAATAGATCAGATCTATTACCTTGCAAGTTAGACGTTCTAACCTTACTGATCTGGGCTTGAGGATGATGTTGCAAACTGCACACATATCTGATCTCTAGGAGTCATCCACACGAGCTCACGAATCTCGATCAGAAGTCCTGCTTCAGAAAATCAGTACAGTATGCTAGTACTGCACTGATCCTTCTTCGATGGTTGATCAGGTGCCTCCTCCTTCTTGATTTAGACTCTTTCAAAGATGAAAAGTAGGAGGAAGAGTTTTAGATCTGAGATGCTCTCAGAAAACTCAAGATGGAGGAAGAAAAGAGATGAAACTAACAACCCTAGAAGAAGACCCTCTTCTTCTTCTCTTTACTCTCTCCTAGACATCCTGTTTTGTGTCTATTATATCTCCATGACCCAAAAGTATTTCTCTTTTATTTTTAGAGGCCCCAAGGGTCTCTCAAATCTCTATGTTCTCCAAAAATTTCATGAAGAAACTCATTTTATAGAGAGAGATATGATAGAGTCCTTGTCTAGATCAAATACCTAGTCAAGGCTTATCCAAACATGGCAAGATAAGGGGCGCCCAACTCTTGGGTACCTCCTTCTTATTTTCATGCATGGACCACCAGCAAAGGGTGCACAATGTGTTCCTTAAAAGCCATGAAAATCTCAAAAAAAATCTGGATAAATTCAGTGCAAAAAGGAAAGAGTTTTGGATTTCTAAAACTCTATCTCATAGAATTTAAAATCCAAACTCATTCCTACTTTGATTTGATCCACAACCACTTTCCATGTATGAAAGAAGAGAGGAAACCTTTTGGACATGGGAAAGACCTAGGAGAGGACTTTTGTTAGACAAAATAAGAGGGGATTGGCATGGAACAAGAGAGAGGGCATGTG
This sequence comes from Elaeis guineensis, assembly GCF_000442705.2. Classification (NCBI taxonomy): domain Eukaryota; kingdom Viridiplantae; phylum Streptophyta; class Magnoliopsida; order Arecales; family Arecaceae; genus Elaeis; species Elaeis guineensis. The sequence goes on from NC_025997.2 coordinate 59,600,066, forward strand.
GGGGCTTATGTGGTGCAAGGTGGAATCCTAGTCTTACTAGGATTCTATCTTATGACTTGTTTTAATTTGGTTTCTCAAATCAAATCAAATCAAAATTAAATCAATCTAATTAAAATAAGTTTTAATTCAATTAAGAATCTAATTTAATCATATTAAATTAGATTTAAATTTAATTTAATTTTTTAATCAAATTAGAAATTAAGTTGACCCAATTACTAATTGAACTAGGACTAATTTTTTTCTTGCACTTGGCTTATCCAATAAATCAATTGAACTTGATCCAATCAAGTCCAAATCAAATCTAATTAAATAATATTCAATTAAACTTAATTTTAGCCCATTGACTTAATCAAATTAAGTCAATTAACAATCAAATTGCTAATCGATCCTCCTGCAATACTTGCACTAGGTTAAATGTCAATCGTATTGATCATTTAACCCTAGAATGATTCTTAATCGTTGATCAACCATCCGATCGGATCATGAAATCTAATATATATGATCTCATAGGTTCGAACCTAAATTGATAGCATAGGAATAAATTTTTGTATCAATCGAAGTGACCATCTAGCAATGGTACTATGGGGAAAATTCAGTGCAAGGATAAAATGATAATTTTAAAACTTTTTCAAAATCACTATTTTACAGTGAAAATTATTAATTAATATAATTAATTAATAAAAATTTATCCTACACTAGGATCTAAATATGATACATAGCATGTATGCATTTAAATTAGAAATTTAAATTTGAACAGTAAATACTTTACTGTAATGTGTTCAGAACACAATACCTTTGTGCGGGTAGTAGATCGCCGCAATCTGATTACCGTCGGGAGAGTCTGATCATCATGATGTAGCCACATAACTTGTCTGGCCTCTATGGATCATCCACACGAAGCTCTCGATCTAATCGACTCCTCACGAGTGCTAGCTCGTTGTAGAGCCCTTTCGACGGTCGATGCTGATCGAACTCCTTCGATCGATGTCTTCTGATTCTTTGGATCCTTTGGATCATCAGTAGACATATTTAAGAGGATGTTGAAGATCTCTCTAAAATTTGGTGGGCTCACGACACTCGTAGCTCACCTTCTCACTTCCCGAACTCCAGACTGAAACCCTGAAGAACTCATTGAAACCCCACGCACACTTTTTCTTTCTTTTCTTTCTTTTTCTCTCGGAAGGATATAGACCTTCACCTTACACACAAGGATTCCTCACACCTAGATTTTCTCTCCAAAAATTTTTTTTCACATGCCCCACTCTTCTCCTCCTTTTAAAACAACAACCAAAGTCTTATCCACGTGAAAGGATAAAGATGAGTAATTGCACATTTGAATTCAAATCAAATTTTGAATTCAAATGAAAACTAATTTATCCCTATCCACTAAGGGCGGGAGAAGAGGAGGGCATGGCTTAATTTGTGCATGAGTGATTTCATGACAAATATTTTCTCGTGTAATAAATGGGGCGCTAAAAGAGGATAAGGTCAAGGTGCTAAGATTGGTTGCTCATTCAAATTCAAACTTTATTTTAAATTTGAATGGCCAACCAATCATCCTTATCCACTCATTTGGTGCATTAAAGTAGGAAGTGAGGAGGGCTTTGTGTGAGGAAAAATTCATGAGAACTTCCTTCTCGTGAATTCAAATGAGCACAATGGAAGTGAGGTGGCGCAGGGAGAATGGGTCAAGGAGGTTTCATTATTTAAACCAACCTAATTGAACCAAATAAGTTAGGCCCAATTAGACTAATTTAAATCCAACTAAATTAGGCTTAATTAGGCTTAATAAAATTCTAATCAAATCAAGAATTGATTAAGCCCAACCCCTGATCAAATCAGGGACCAAACCATCTCGACGTTTAGGTCAACTCTTAACCTAATCGGGTCAAACCCAACTGAATCTAATTCAATTGGACTTGATCCAAAAATAATTACTCAATCAAATTGAGTTAATTAATGATCAAATCACTAATTAAATCTCTCATAAATATTGAGTCCAAATTCGATGGGTAATCGGACATCAAAATTCATCGATATGTAACCCTGATCGAAGAGTCCCAAACCAGTGGGACTCTTGACCCCGGTACCCAAAATGTGTGGGACTCATGATCAGAGAATCCTGATTCTCGATCACAGAGTTCCAGACACATAGGACTCATAGTCTACGAGTATTAAGACTCTTCATCAGCCATCAGATCAGATAGGAACCTTTAATGTGTGTGACCCCACAGGTTCGAACCTAAGCCGGTAGCACAAGAATCAATTTCTGTACTAATCAAAGTGATCATCTAGCAATGGTACCCGATGATCGAATAGGTTGAATAGTCATAATCGCAACACTCAGAACCTACGTGAATATGGTTACTGTATAATTCATTCTTTTGACCTCTGTGTTTAGGACGACTCAGGGTTAAACTGTCAACCCTGATTAGATCATCCGAATCATGCTCAACTCAAACAGTCCTGTGACTCCTCACAAAGACTACCCTGGCCAAGATTTTGCTAAATTGAAATACGACTGTACACAGCTCCTGAACTGGAGTGGTTAATCCCATCTTGACACACGCACCGACAAGTCAAGTACTTGACTACACCCAGCAGCCTTCCGTCACTGAATTAGAAATTCAGGTAGTCCAGTGTCTAAGTGTAGTGAGTTACTTGCAAGTCACCATGGCGGTCTCAGGTCGGAGAGATATTTATACCTATATTCCATCGGAGCAAATCTTGACAGCAAAAATAGCTCCGAAGTCGGTCACGTTCAGTGCAGATGTACCCTTATATCTCACCTGTATGCCATACCAGTGTCCCACACTTATTGGTTAAGAGGACAATCAATCTATATGGCACACAACGACCTATGCTTGATAAACATTGTCATCCTTGGTAATAATGTATCATTTGGTTGCGAACAGATTTAAGGACTAAATGATAAATCCTTCTTTATCGAGTCTAAATAGTCCTAAGGACTTCACCACAACATAGGAGTTCATCAGAAGATGAAATATTTTATGATGAAAAATATCAAAATAATTTTTATTAATTCATAATTCATATACATATACAAAAATGAGTACAACCATCAACAGGCTGATGATTGGCTTTGGGACACTATTCCCAACAATCTCCCACTTGGCCTAAAGCCAATCGGTGCAGTATCTAATATCCATCTTTGACTTGTAGTTGTCGAACTCCTTCACCGTAATGGCTTTAGTGAATGGGTCGGCTAGGTTCTCCTTTCTGTCGATCTTCTGAAGGTCGACGTCACCTCGATCCATAATTTCCCGGATGAGATGGTAGCGACGCAGAATATGCTTCATCCATTGGTGTGCCTTGGGTTCCTTCGTCTGAGCAATGGCTCCAGAGCTGTCACAGTAAAGCAGAACTGGACCAACAAGGGAGGGTGCTACTCCGAGCTCGGTGATAAATTTTCTCAGCCACACCACTTCTTTGGCAGCATCTGATGCAGCGACATATTCCACCTCACAAACTGAATCAGCCACTGTGTGTTGCTTGAAACTCTTTCAGTAGATAGCCCCACCATTAAGGGTAAAAATAAATCCCGACACACTTTTGCTGTCATCATGATCAGACTGAAAATTAGAGTCTGTAAACCCTATAAGTCTCAACTCCGATTCACCATAAACAAGCTACTAGTCCTTAGTATTTCTTAAATACTTCAAGATGGTTTTAACAACCTTCCAGTGATTCTCTCCTGGATCAAATTGGTATCTACTCACTACCCCTAGTGAGTATGTCACATCTGGTCGTGTACATGTCTTGACGTACATGATAGATCCCACTGCCGAAGCATATGGAATCCTACCCATACGCTCTCTCTCTTGAGGTGTTGTCGGACAATCCCTCTTCGAGAGAGAAATTCCATGGCCTATCAGTAGATAGCCTTTCTTGGAATTCTCGATGCTGAACCTCTTCAGCATAGTATCTATGTATGTAGACTGAGATAAACCAAGCAACCTTTTAGATCTATCCCTATAGATTCTCATCCCTAGGATGTAGGAAGCTTCTCCCAAATCCTTCATGGAGAACTGTGACGACAGTCAAATCTTTATTCTCTATAATGCAGGGACATCATTCTCGATTAAGAGAATATCATCCACATACAATACAAGAAATACCACTACTGGACCATTAGCCCACTTATAAATGCAGGGCTCTTCTCCGTTCTTAACGAAGCCATACGTCTTGATCGTCCTATCAAAACATATGTTCCAACTCCGGGATGCCTGCTTAAGTCCATAAATGGACCTCTGTAGTCTGCACACCTTAGACTCATCAGTGGATGTGAATCCTTCAGGTTGTATCATATACACCTCTTCATCCAGCTCTCTATTTAAGAAAGCTGTCTTCACATCCATCTACCAGATTTCATAGTCCAGATGGGCAGCTATCGCAAGCATAATCCGAATGGATTTGAGCATTGCCATAGGAGAAAACGTCTCGTCATAGTCTATAACATAACGTTGACGATATCCTTTGACAACCAGACGGGCTTTATAGGTTTCCACCTTTTCGTCTACGCCCCTCTTCCTCTTGAAGACCCACTTACACCCTATGGGTTTTACTCCTTCGGGTGGGTCAACCAATATCCACACATCGTTGACCTTCATGGACTCCATTTCGGATTTCATGACCTCTAGCCATTTTTCTGAGTCAGATCTCTGCATTGCATCCATGTAGGTGATCGGATCCTCATCATTTTCATCAAATTCGATAGGATCGTCATCTCGGATTAAGAAACTATAGTATCTATCGGTTGATGTGGTACTCTACCAGATTGCCTTATGGGTACTTAAACAATGGGCTCTGGATCTGATCTAATCAAATCCGATTCAGGTTCAGCAACTTGTGTCGATTTTTTCACCTATCGAACTTTATCAAGTTCGACCTTAAAGGCAACAGTCCCTTCACCAAGGAACTCTTTTTCCAAAAAGATTGTCTTAAGGCTGACAAACACTTTTTGCTCATCAGCCAGGTAGAAATAATACCCTTTGCTCTCTTTTGGGTATCCTATAAAATTACACTTGTCAGACCTAGGTCCTAGCTTGTCCATAATTAAACGTTTAACATAAGCCGGATACCCCCAAACCCTAAGATGCGAGAGTACTGGCTTACGTCCTATCCATATCTCATATGGTGTTTTGGTTACAGACTTACTCAAAACTCTATTTAGAAGGTAACAAGCCGATTCGAGCGTATATCTCTAGAAGGAGATCGGCAGACCAGCAAACCCCATCATGGATCGAACCATGTCCAACAAGGTCCGATTCCTCCTTTCAGATACATCATTATGCTGTGATGTTCCAGGAGGAGTCCATTGAGAGAGAATCTCATTCTCCCAAGATATGTCAGAAACTCATTGGAAAGGTATTCACCTCCTCGATCAGATCGAAGAGTTTTAATACAGTTCCCAGTTTGTTTTTCTACCTCATTTTGGAATAGTTTGAACATTTCAAATGACTCCGACTTATGCTTCATTAAATAGACATACCCATACCTCGATAGGTCATCTGTGAAGATTATGAAGTAAAAATATCCACCTCTTGCACTTGAGCTCATGGGTCCACATACATCAGAATGTATCAGACCCAAGAGTTCACTGGCTCGCTCATCTTTTTCAGTAAAAGGTGACTTGGTCATTTTATCAAGAAGACAGGACTCACAGGTTAGAAATGATTCACAATCACCTACTTCAAAAATTCCTTCTTGAGCCAACCTATTTATCCTGTTCTTATTGATATGACCTAGCATACCGTGCCAAAGGTAGACTTCTGACACATTATCTATTCTAGAACATTTACTGGAGGTTTGAACCACATTAACAGGTTGTGATAGAAAGTAAATTCCATTATAAAGTTGTCCAATAAACATTGTAACACCATTCAAAATGATATTACAAATATTTTCTTTTATTAAAAATTGATAACCGTTCATGGCCAAAAGGACTACAGAAATAATATTTAATAAAAAGCTTAGACAATAGTGACATTCACTCAGAATTATATTTCGAGAATTGATTACAAGGTTCATGATTCCTAATGCTAGAACTGAAACTTTGCTTCCATCTCCAATATTCAGGAACCTCTCGCCTTCATCAAATCTCCTACTGACCTGCAGACCCTACATCGAATTGCAAATATGATAAGGACTTCCGGTATCCAATACCCAGGTAGTAGTATCACAAATGGAAAAGTTGCAAGGTGTTATCATATAAGTACCTTACTTCTTCTTTGGCCTGTTCGGGTCCAGTGAGGCAATGTATAGAGGATAGTTCCTCTTCCAGTGCCCCTACTCCTTGCAAAAGAAGTACTCCACCTGGCTCTGGTCGGGCTTGCACTTCTTGGTCTGACCCTATACAGACATCCCAGCATGCAGCTGCACCTTCTTATTCTTCTTCTTCTTGTTCTTCTTCCCTTTCTTAAAGGGTCGACGACCAGAAGAAGACCCTCCCACAACATTCACCGATTCCTTATGGAGCTGGTGATCCTTCTCAAAGTTCTGCAGCAACCCCAACAAGCCGTGGTAGTTCACTGCAGGCTTTGTCATTTAAAAATGAGTAAGGAAGGAAGGAAGGACTTGGGCAGAGAATTAAGGATCACATCCTTACCGAACTGCTCGTACAGGGGAAAACCCAGTTTACTTAGGTGCTCAATCATTTCGATCATGTACAGTACATGATCAGTAACTAAGGCTCCATCCCTCATCCGAGTATTGAAAATGGCACAACTAGTTTTGTGCCTTTGAACATCGTCAGACGTGCCAAAGAGTCATTCAACATTTGAAGCATCTCTTGTGGCTGGACGTTCTCAAACCTGCGACTGAACTCATCATTCATTGCCGCCAGCATTATGCACCGGATGTTAGTGCGGTCGTTGAGCCACTTCTGGTAAGTGTCTCGGACCATCCCTCTAGCGTTCAGGGCTGGCTCCTCAGGTGTCGGATCCGTTACTACATAAAGGATCCACTCATGCTCAAGGATGATTTTTAATTTTTGATACCAGCTATCGAAATTAGGTCCCATGAGCTTGTCATTATCTAATAATGATC